>NC_059075.1:154877874-155066283 GCF_020497125.1 Mauremys mutica
ATTTTACAGCTGATTAGCAGGGAATGAGGGTTATTACTGATAACCCCCTTTCCTCCCAGCCGCAGATCACAAAGCGCTTTACAAAGGGGGGCAGGATTATTATCCTCCTTTGGAAACTGAGGCACAGGAGCTTGTCCAATGTCACCCTGCTCTAACCACTAGACACCACTCCCGTCCCAGAGCTGGGGAGAGAACCCAGGAGTCCTGGCTCCCAGCCTCCCGCCAGCTCTAACCACCAGCCTTGGTTAATAGAATTGCTTTGTTAGGTGATTAACTGTGAATTTTCAATTATTGGTTTTTTTAGTGTCCTGCTCTCAGTGTTGTACCTACCTGGGATTCTTAGTACAACAGGGTCCGACTTCTCCTGCCTCCTTACAATTCTGGGCTTTTCACTGGACTCTAAGATTCGCTTTGGAGATTATATTTAATTGTGTTGGGATGAAGTCTATGGCGTCAGGGCTGCATTATGAGCTCTGCGACCCCTGGTGTAAATCCGGAGTTACACCAATGGAGCCAGGGCTGGGTCCTGGCTCAGTGACCCTGGTGTAAATCCAGAGTGACCCCACTGGCATCAGTGGGCAGAGGCTGGGGCCTGAGCTCTCTGTGTCTGGGACCCAGCACAGGGCAATGCTGGAGGTGCGCGGCTGGTCCATACAGCCCATAACCGCCCCCCCACCCCCCCATCCCAGCCGGTCCCAACTCCCACCTCTTCTCCCCACAGTGTGCGGGCGCCAGGGCCCCACGAAGCGAATCGTGGGGGGCTCGGAGGTGCGGGACGGGGAGTGGCCCTGGCAGGTCAGCCTGAGACTCAACGGCACCCACCACTGCGGGGGGTCCCTCATCGCGCCACAGTGGGTGCTGACGGCAGCTCACTGCTTCAGAAAGTGAGTATCAGGGTGCTCCTCACTCCCGACCCGCAGCCCCTGCTAGCCCAGCCCTGCCCCCCACAGCTCTGCTGGTGCCCCTCACTCCCGACCCGCAGCCCCTGCTAGCCCAGCCCTGCCCCCCACAGCTCTGCCGGTGCCCCTCACTCCCGACCCGCAGCCCCTGCCAGCCCAGCCCTGCCCCCCGCCCCGGCTCTGCCGGTGCCCCTCACTCCCGACCCGCAGCCCCTGCCAGCCCAGCCCTGCCCCCCGCCCCGGCTCTGCCGGTGCTCCTCACTCCCGACCCACAGCCCCTGCCAGCCCAGCCCTGCCCCCCCCCTGCTCTGCCCGTGCCCCTCACTCCTGACCCGATGCCCGTGCTTTCCCAGCCCGGCCCCCCCCAGCTCTGCCGGTGCCCCTCACTCCCGACCCGCAGCCCCTGCTAGCCCAGCCCTGCCCCCCCCAGCTCTGCCGGTGCCCCTCACTCCCGACCCGCAGCCCCTGCCAGCCCAGCCCCGGGCTCCTCTCACTGCTGTTCTCCATCTCTAGGACCAGGAACCCGTCCCGATTCTCAGTGCTCCTTGGGACCCACAAGCAGCTGCTCTCCAGCCCGCCTGCCGTCATCGCCTCCGTGGGGCAGATTGTCCCCAACCCCCGCTACGGGGGCAAAGTCTCCAGTGGGGACATCGCCCTGGTCCGGCTGGAGAGGCCCGTGAACCTCACCGACCGCATCGTCCCCATCTGCCTCCCGGACGCCCAGGCCCAGTTCCTGCCAGAGACCAAGTGCTGGGTCACCGGGTGGGGGGAGGTCAAAGACAGAGGTGAGCGCAGCGTGTGGCTGGGGCTGGGGGAGCGGGGACAGGGCCCTGGTCCTGCCGTGGGGAGGGAGGACACAGAAAATCTGGGGCACGGCTGTGCTGGAAGGAAAGAAAGATACAAGTTGGTGTGGGTGGGGGAAGGGATTGTGCCCCCCCCCCCCAGTCCATGCCGCTGGGCCGGGGGAGGGGCGGTGGGTGTGGCTCTCACGCTGCCGCCTCCCACAGCAGGGGACGGCAAAGCCCCAGAGATGCTGCAGAAGCTGGAGGTGCCCATCATCGCCCAGGCAACGTGCGACGCCCTCTACCGCAAGGGCAAACGGCAGAGTATCCAGGAGGACATGCTGTGCGCCGGGTACACCGAAGGGGGCAAGGACGCCTGTCAGGTGAGAGCCCTGCCCCAGAGCCAGCTGCATCTCGGAGCTGGGTGGGGGGGTTCCCAGAGAAACAGCTCCCGCATCCCACCCCAGAGGTGGCTGCATCTCAGCGCCGGGCGAGGGGTCCACACATAACCAGCCCCCACCCCAGAGGGGCCATGTCTCAGCGCTGGATGCGGGGGCCCTCTGGGAATATCCCCTGCGCCCCAACCCAGTGGGGCCACATCTCGGCGCTGGGCAAGGGGGTCCCTGAATAACCAGCCGCCACGTCTCACCCCAGAGGTGGCTGCATCTCAGTAACCCCTTGTCTGTCTCTTTGACCACTAGGGTGACTCCGGTGGGCCGCTGGTGTGTAAAATGGGCCAGAGCTGGGTCCAGGCAGGAGTGGTGAGCTGGGGAGAAGGCTGTGCTCAGAAAAACCGCCCCGGCGTTTACGTCCGAGTCACCAGTTACCACGGCTGGCTCCAAGAGACCGTCCCAGGCCTGGCGTTTGTCCAGGGCACCACGAATGGAACAGCCCACGGCTCCGTGGCTAACAGGAGCCACGAGAAAAAATTCAAAGATGGCAGCTTCAGTCATGCGCCCATGGTGCTAGCCAACACCCTGCTTCTTGCGGCTTGTGCCCTGCACCTCATCTGAGAGCCAGGACTCCTGGGTTCTATGTCTGGGAGGGCAGTGGGGTCAGTGGGTTAGAGCAGGGGGGGCTGGGAGGCACTAGGCAGGACTCCTGGGTTCTGTCCCCAGTTCTGTTCTTTCCTCACTTGGTGCCTCAGTTTCCCCATGTGCAATAGCAGTCCAATCCCCCTCCCCCCCGGGAATTATTCTACGGTTTCTTTTATTCCTGTTTGTAAAGCACTTTTGTAACCTGCATTAGGCACTGCAGAGCAGTAAATTATTTATTTATTATTATTCCATTCTTCCGTGTTTAAATTAAAACAGTGCACAAGGGAGCCGGCTGGATCAGAGCCATGGGCCCATCTAGCCCGGTATCCCGTCTCCTCCCCCTTGCCCCGGCTCTGGTCCCATGGAGGAGAATATTTCCGGCAGGCCGAAGCCTGGTGCCTGTGACCCACCCATGGCGCGGGGAAGCCACAGTCCTTTTCCACCACAGGGGCAGGGCTTGTGCCTGGGTGGGTGTGGCCGGAAGGGGGCGGGGTCACTTGACATGGGGTAGGCAGGACCCATCCATTGGCCACAAGGGAGAGTCCACAAGGGGAGGGGGGGATTCCACGGCACAGCCCACTGGTGGGTGTGGCATGTCATGGCTGGGTGGGCGTGGCCAGAAGGGGGCGGGGTCACTTGACATGATGAAGGCAGGACCCATCCACTGGCCACGAAGGAGAGTCCACGGGGGCGGGGGGGGATTCCATGGCACAGTCAGCTGGGTGGGCGTGGCTGGAAGGGGGCGGAGTCACTGGAGAGCCCTACCATGGCCCTCTCCCCTTGGGGCCTGGCCTATCCGGGTGGGCGTGGCTTGAGCTGCCAGGGGGCGGGGCTTCAGAGACAGCTGAGCAGCCAGGTGGCTAGAAGCAGGGCGGCGGGGGCAGGGCTGGGGGGCGCGGCCCCGGGCAGGCCGTAGGAGGTGATATTGACCACCCCGAAGGTGGCGTTGGGCACCTGCCGCCCGATCCAGTCCAGGTAGGCGCCGACCCGGATGTAGACCCCGGGGCGGTTGGGGAGGGCGCAGCCCTCGCCCCAGCTGACGACGCCGGCCACGAACCACAGCCCAGCCTCCTGGCAGACCAGGGGGCCCCCGGAATCACCCTGGGGAGAGAGAATCGGTGACACCGGCCTCACTCCCGACCTGCAGCTCCTGCTGGCCCGGCCCTGCCCCCCCGCAGCTCTGCCGGTGCCCCTCACTCCCGACCCGCAGCCCCTGCCAGCCCAGCCCTGCCCCCCCAGCTCTGCCGGTGCCCCTCACTCCCGACCCGCAGCCCCTGCGAGCCCAGCCCTGCCGGTGCCCCTCACTCCCGACCCGCAGCCCCTGCTCTCACCTGGCAGGCGTCTCTCTGTCCCTCGGCGTAGCCGGCACACATCATGTCGTCCTGGATCTCCCGCATGCTGCTCCGGCGCCGATAAAGGGCGTCACAGGGCAGTGGGTCGATCAGAGGCACCTGCAGCTGCTGCAGCGTCATGGGGACTGGGAGCGGGGCTGGGGGGGGAGGAGGGGTTAACACTGCCTGGGTGGGGGAGGGGACCCTGGGTGGGGGAGGAGAACACAATGCCCCCCCCCCTGCCCCTTCTCCTCTGGGTCCCCCTCCCCTCCCCTCCCCCTTTGCTCGTGGCCCTTCCCACCTCCCCTCCCCCACCTCTCCCCACCTCTGTTCTTCCTCCTGCCCCCTGCCCCCTCCTCACCTCCCTCTTGTGGCGACCCCCAGCCAGTCACCCAGCAGAGGGTCCCGGCGGGGAAGTGGACCCCGGCGTCCGGGAGGCAGGCGGGCAGCACCCGCGGGGTGAAGGTGACGGGGCGGCCCAGCTGGGCCAGGGCGATGTCTCCGCTGGAGCCCTCCCCGGAGTAGAGCGCGTGGCCCACGGCGCGGGACAGGGGCAGCCGCAGGGAGCCGGGCTCTGGGATCGACAGCTGGCGGGAGCCCAGGACGGCTCGGTACCGAGACAGCTCCGCGTGCCTGGGGCGAGAGAGGGGTCAGCGCCCAGAGACCAAGAGCGGTGCCCCTCACTCCCGACCCGCAGCCCCCTGCTGGCCCAGCCCTGCCCCCCCCAGCTCTGCCGGTGCCCCTCACTCCCGACCTGCAGCCTCTGCCAGCCCAGCCCCCACCCCCAGCTCTGCCGGTGCCCCTCACTCCCGACCTGCAGCCCCTGCCAGCCCAGCCCCTCCCCCAGCCCTGCCGGTGCCCCTCACTCCCGACCCGCAGCCCCCTGCTGGCCCAGCCCGGGTCACTCACTGGGGAAAGCAATGTGCAGCGCTGAGCACCCACTCCGAGTTGATGAGGGTCGCCCCGCAGACGTGGCGGTTCTCATACTGCAGACTGACCTGCCAGGGCCAGGCCCCCGGCGGGGCGTCCTCCCCCGCCACGATCCGGTCCTGGGGCCCCCCCTGGCCACACACTGCGGGCGGAGGGAGAGAACCGTGACAGAACCGAGGACACACGGCGCTCCCTGCTGGAGGGGACTGGAGCTGCGCCGAGCTGCAATGCAGCCGCCTGTGGGGTGCTTGGTGCCACACAGCGCCCCCTAGTGCCGCCCGGGGGCATGGGCGCCAGCATTCATTGCCTGGGGAGGGCGCCCCCTCTCCCTGCAGCACAGCGCCCCCTAGTGCCACCCGGGGGCATGGGCGCCAGCATTCATTGCCTGGGGAGGGCGCCCCCTCTCCCTGCAGCACAGCGCCCCCTAGTGCCGCCCGGGGGCATGGGCGCCAGCATTCATTGCCTGGGGAGGGCGCCCCCTCTCCCTGCAGCACAGCGCCCCCTAGTGCCGCCCGGGGGCATGGGCGCCAGCATTCATTGCCTGGGGAGGGCGCCCCCTCTCCCTGCAGCACAGCGCCCCCTAGTGCCGCCCGGGGGCATGAGCGCCAGCATTCATTGCCTGGGGAGGGCGCCCCCTCTCCCGGCAGCACAGCGCCCCCTAGTGCCGCCCGGGGGCATGGCGCCAGCATTCATTGCCTGGGGCCGGCGCCCCCTCTCCCTGCAGCACAGCGCCCCCTAGTGCTGCCCGGGGGCATGGGCGCCAGCATTCATTGCCTGGGGCCGGCGCCCCCTCTCCCTGCAGCACAGCGCCCCCTAGTGCTGCCCGGGGGCATGGGCGCCAGCATTCATTGCCTGGGGCGGGCGTCCCCTCTCCCGGCAGCACAGCGCCCCCTAGTGCCGCCCTGCGGCCTTGTGATTCATATGTAAGAACATGAGAATGGCCATATTGGGTCAGATCAAAGGTCCATCCAGCCCAATGTCCTGTCTGCCGACCGCGGCCAATGTCAGGTGCCCCAGAGGGAACGAACAGAGCAGGGAATCATCCAGTGATCCATCCCCTGCGCCCATTCCCAGCCTCTGGCAAACAGAGGTTTAGGGACACCCAGAGCCTGGGGTTATGTCCCTGCCCATCTTGGCTAATAACCACGGATGGACCTGCCCTCCATGAACTGACCTAACTCTTTTTTTTTTAACCCAGTTATAATTTTGGCCTTTACAACATCCCCTGGCAAGGAGTTCCACAGGTTGACTGTGCGCTGTGTGAAGAAATACGTCCTTTTGTTTGTTTTAGACCTGCCGCCTGTTAATTTAATCAGGTGAGCCCTGGTTCTTCTGTTATGAGAAGGAGTAAACAACACGTCCGTCTTCACTTTCTCCACTCCAGTCATGATTTTATAGACCTCTGTCATAGCCCCACTCAGCTGTCTCTTTTCCAAGCTGAAAAGTCCCAGTCTCGTTAATCTCTCCCCATACGCCCCCAATTCTAAAATATCTTGTTTGAGATGGGGCGACCACATCTGCACGCAGTATTCAAGATGTGGACATGGATTTATATGGAGGCAATAGGATATTTTCTGTCTTATTATCTATCCCTTTCTTAATGATACCTAACATGCTGTTGGCTTTTTAGGCTGCTGCTGCACACTGCGTGGCTGTTTTCAGAGAACGCTCCACAATGACTCCGAGATCTCTTTCTTGAGTGATCACAGCTAATTTAGACCCCATCGTTTTATCTGTATAGCTGGGGTTATGTTTTCCAATGTGCATCACTTTGCATTTATCAACACTGAATTTCAGCTGCCATTTTATTGCCCGGTCACCCAGTTTTGTGAGATCCTTTTGTAACGCTTCACTGTCTGCCTGGGACTTGACTAACAAGATATTTTTGTAACATCTGCCAACTTTGCCAACTCACTTTTCCCGGATGATTTATGAGTGTGTTGAACTGCAGTAATCCCAGTACAGGCCCCTGGGGGACACCACTATTTACCTCTCTCCATTGCAAAAGCCGACCATTTGTTCCTACCCTTTGTTTCCTATCTTTTAACTAGGTGCTGACTCATGAAGGGATCTTCCCTCTTAACCCGTGACTGCTTACGTTGCTTCAGAGCCTTTGGCGAGGGACCCTGTCAAAGACTTTCTGGAAGGCCAAGTCCACTTTATCCACTGGCTCCCCCTTGTCCACGTGGTTGTTGACACACTCAGAGAATTCTAGTAGAATGGTGAGGTATGATTTCCCTTGACTCTTCCCCGACAAATCGTGTTCCTCTACGTGTCTGACAATTCTGTTCTTTACTATAGTTTCAAGCACTTTGCACAATGCAGAACTTAGGCTTATCAGCCTGTAATTGCCGGGATCGCCTCTGGAGCCTTTTTAAAAGATCGGTATCACATTAGCTACCCTCCAGTCACCTGGTGCAGAGGCTGATTGAAGCGATAGGTGATATGATTTCAGCGACAGGTTACATACCTGTCTGGATTCCATTGTCCCGTGCAGCTGAGGGAGACAGGGGGAGGAGTCACAGATGGCGCAAAGCGGGGGAACCGGTTTCCGAAATGACCAGGAATCAGGAAGACAGCAAAAGAAAGACACGCTCACTAAAAGTAAACAGTGCAAAGTAACACAAAGCACTCAGGACACCTGGTCTCTCTCCCCAGCCAGGGGAGGTCAAGGGAGGGTAGTTTAGTGGTTAGAGCAGTGGGGGCTGGGAGCCAGGACTCCTGGGTTCCTCTGGGACAACAGCTGAGTCTTTCTCACCCTGCCCCGCCCACGGGACACAAATACAGCTGCACTTCCTATCTGGTTAACCACTTCTCTGCTGAAGCCTCGTCCCTGAGTTATTACAATATTCAGAGCAGCTTCAAGAGCCTACAGGACATTTTTGGTGCTGGCTCAGAGGGTGGGGACGAGCGAGGGTGTCTGTGGCTGAGAATGAGAATTGAACCCAGGAGTCCTGGCTCCCAGGGCCCCCTGCTCTAACCCACTAGCCCCCACTCCCCTCCCATAGGACCCAGGCATCCTGGCTTCCAGCCCCCACTCACCCTGCAGCATGGGCAGCAGGAGAAGGATGGTTATTGGGGTGCAGGGGGCTCCCATGGCACAGACGCTCCCAGCTCGGCTTCCACAGGTGACTAGAGGGTCGGTGAGCTGCCCCAGTGACCCCACTGTCCGTCCCTGCATCGTCTGCATTGCCCAGCCAGTCCCTGCATCGTCTGCCTCTTCTCACCCTTCCAGGGAAACTGCATCATGTGCCGCCAATTCCCCCCCACCCCCCATGATCACCCCCCCCCCCCGCCCCAGCCGCACTGGCCTCCTGCTCCATCCCCAGGTCCCATGCAGCTGAGAACTCACCCACCCGTGTTTCCGTGACATGGGGCCGCTGGCCTACGTGGATGGGGGGATGTGTTCCGAAATGGCCAGGGAGCTTTCCCAGGTACTTCTGTGTGCGTGTGTGTTTGTGTTTGTGCAGCTAAACTCCACAGTGTGTGTGGGTCTATAGCTAGACTCCAGGGCTGTGTGCGTATTTGTGAGTGTGCGCGGGCACCTCAGGGGTGTATGGGACACTGGTATGGCCTTTGCTGGGTAAATGGCCAAGGACAGAACCGCCCAAGGAAATTCACAGTATTCTCAGGGTTATTTATTTTGTATCATTGTGGGTAATGAGCGATGGACCCATCCTGGACAGACAGACACAATATAGACAGATGGTGACAGTACAGACAGACACAATCTAGATAGACAGCCAGACACAACAGAGACAGGTGGTCGGATGTAACACATTAAAAGGCAGACAGCCTAGACAGAATTTAGAGAGAGGGGCAGACACAGTCTAGGCTGACGGGCATATACGATGTAGACAGTCAGTTGCAGTTGAGACAGACAGACATATGTTTTGTTACTAGTATTCTCTCTATTATTATAGGACCTACGATGCCCCAATATGGGCCAGGAATCCTTTGTGCCAGGTGCTGCTCAGACTCCAGCGGAGATCAGGGCCCCGTGGTGCTGGGTGCTGCCCAGACCCACCGTGGGAGCCAGTCCCTGCCCCGAAGGGCTCACCGTCTAACCGGACAAAGGCAGGAACATTCTCCCCCTTTTCCATCTATGGAAACTGAGACTCAGGGAGACCCGGGACTTGCTCAAGGTCAGACAGGCAGTCTGTGGCAGAACCAGGGATAGAACCCAGGTGTCCTGGCTGCTAGCCCCCGCCCCACGCTAATCCACTACCCCCATTCCCTTCCCATAGGACCCAGGCATCCTGGCTCCCAGCCCCCACTCACCCTGCAGCATGGGCAGCAGGAGAAGGATGGTTATTGGGGTGCAGGGGGCTCCCATGGCACAGCTGCTCCCAGCTCGGTTTCCACAGGTGACTAGGAGGTCGGTGAGCTGCCCCAGTGACCCCACTGCCCGGTGCCAGCTGTCTGCCTGGCCGGGGAATGTGGCCCAGCCAGTCCCTGCATCGCCTGCCTCTTCTCACCCTTCCAGGGAAACTGCATCATGTGCCGCCCCCCCCCCCCATCACTCTCCCCGTTCCCAGCCTGCCCCAGGAGCATTGGCCCCTCATTCCCCCAACCGTGTTTCCATGACATGGGGCCGCTGGCCTATGTGGATGGGGGGATGTGTCCTGAAGTGGCCAGGGAGCTTTCCCAGGTACTTCTGTGTGCGTATGTGTTTGTGTGTGTGTTTGTGCAGCTAAACTCCAGGGTGTGTATGTCTATAGCTAGACTCCGGGGCTGTGTGCATCTGTGTGTGTGTTTGTGCAGCTAAACTCCAGGGTGTGTATGTCTATAGCTAGACTCCGGGGCTGTGTGCATCTGTGTGTGTGTTTGTGCAGCTAAACTCCAGGGTGTGTATGTCTATAGCTAGACTCCGGGGCTGTGTGCATCTGTGTGTGTGTTTGAGTGTGTGCGCGGGCACCTCAGGGGTGTATGGGACACTGGTATGGCCTTTGCTGGGCAAATGGCCAAGGACAGAACCGCCCAAGGAATTTCACAGTATTCTCGGCATTATTTCTTTTGTATCATTGTGGGTAATGAGAGATGGACCCGTCCTAGACAGACACAATATAGACAGATGGTGACAGTACAGACAGACACAATCTAGATAGACACAATCTAAACAGACAGACACAATAGAGACAGGTGGATGCAGTACAGACAGACACAATCTAGATAGACACAATCTAAACAGACAGACACAATATAGACAGATGGTGACAGTACAGACAGACACAATCTAGATAGACACAATCTAAACAGACGGACACAATATAGACAGATGGACGCAGTACAGACAGACACAGTCTAGATAGACACAACCTAAACAGACAGACACAATAGAGACAGGTGGTCGGATGTAACACATTAAGAGGCAGACAGCCTCGACAGGCAGAATTTAGACAGATGGGCAGACACAGTCTAGGTTGACGGGCCTATATGATGTAGACAGTCAGATGCAGTTGAGACAGACAGACATATGTTCTGTTACTAGTATTCTCTGTATTATTATAGGACCTACGATACCCTAATATGGGCCAGGAATCCTTTGTGCCGGGTGCTGCCCAGACCCACAGTGGGAGCCAGTCCCTGCCCCAAAGGGCTCCCAGTCTAAACAGACAAAGGCAGGAAAGTTCTCCCCCTTTTAAATCTAGGGAAACTGAGACTCCGGGAGACCCGGGACTTGCTCAAGGTCAGACAGGCAGTCTGTGGCAGAACCAGGGATAGAACCCAGGCATCCTGGCTCCCAGCCCCCACCCCACGCTAATCCACTACCCCCATTCCCTTCCCATAGGACCCAGGCGTCCTGGCTCCCAGCCCCCACTCACCCTGCAGCATGGGCAGCAGGAGAAGGATGGTTATTGGGGTGCAGGGGGCTCCCATGGCACAGACGCTCCCAGCTCGGTTTCCGCAGGTGACTAGAAGGTCGGTGAGCTGCCCCAGTGACCCCACTGCCCGGTGTCAGCTGTCTGCCTGGCCGGGGAATGTGGCCCAGCCTGTCCCCGCATCGCCTGCCTCTTCTCACCCTTCCAGGGAATCTGCTTCATGTGCCACCAACACCCCCCTCCCCCCCCGCAAGATTCACTCTCTCCGTTCCCAGCCTCCCCCTTGCCCCAGGCACGTTGGCCCCTCACTCTGTCCCCGGGTCCCGTGCGACTGAGAACTCCCCCAACCGTGTTTCTGTGCCACGGGGCTGCTGTCATATGCCGAATGGGGGGATGTGTCCTGAAATGACCAGGGAGTTTTCCCAAGAGGACTCACTGGGTTCTGCTGTGTGTGTGTGTGTGTGTGTGTGTGTGGCTAAACTCCGGGGTGTGTATTTGTACCTCCAGGTTTCGCGGGGTCTCTTGTGTTGTCTTTGTTGGGCAAATGGCCAAGGACAGAACCGCCCAAGGAATTCCACAGTATTCTCGGGGTTATTTATTTTTAATCGCTGTGGGTAATGGGAGATGGACCCGTCCCAGACAGACAGACGCACAGATGTTCGTATTCAACACAGAAAGAGACAGCCTAGATGGCAGAATTTACACAGAGAGGAAGACACTATCTAGACAGACAAGGCGAACTAGACAGATGGGCATATACGATGCAGGCAGTCAGATGCAGTTGGGACAGACAGAGATATCTTTGGTTACTAGTATTCCCCGTATTATTGTAGGTCCTACAATACTCTAACACGAGGCAGGAATCCTTTGTGCCAGGTGCTGCCTAGACTCCAGCTAAGATCAGGGCCCCGTGATGCCGGGGCACTGCTCAGACCCACCATGGGAGCCAGTCCTTGCTCCGAAGGGCTCCCAGTCTTAACAGACAAAGGCAGGAACATTCTCCCCCTTTTCCACCCAGGGAAACTGAGACTCAGAGAGATCCAGGACTTGCTGAAGGTCACACAAGGAGTCTGTGGCAGAATCTGGGATAGAACCCAGGAGTCCTGGCTCCCGGCCACCCTTCTGTGCTAAGCCACTAGCCCCCACTCCCCTCCCATAGGACCAAGGCGTCCTGGCTCCCAGCCCCCACTCACCCTGCAGCAGGGGCAGCAGGAGAAGGATGGTTATTGGGGTGCAGGGGGCTCCCATGGCACAGCTGCTCCCAGCTCGGTTTCCGCAGGTGACTAGAAGGTCGGTGAACTGCCCCAGTGACCCCACTGCCTGGTGGCAGCTGTCTGCCTGGCCGGGGAATGTGGCCCAGCCTGTCCCTGTATCGCCTGCCTCGTCTCACCCTTCCAGGGAATCTGCTTCATGTGCCGCCAACCCCGACCCCCCCCATGTCACTCTCCCCGTTCCCAGCCTGCCCCAGGCGCATTGGCCCCTCACTTCGTCCCCGGGTCCCGTGTGGCTGAGGTTGAATGAAGACTGGGAGTGGATGGGTCATTACACAAAGTAGAACTATTCCCCCCTACTGTTACTCACACCTTCTTGTCAATTTCTGTGACCTGGGGCTGCCGTCATATGCAGAACGGGGGGATGTGTCCCGAAATGGCCGGGGAGTTTTCCCAAGGGGACTCAGCAGGTTCCGCTGTGTGTTTGTGTGTGTGTGCGTTTGTGTGTGCAGCTCAACTCCACGGTGCGTGTGTGTCTATAGCTAAACCCCAGGGTGTTTGTGTGTATATAGCTGGACTCTGGGGGATGTGTGTGCGTGTGTGTGACTTCAGGGGTGTGTGGGGTCCCTTGTGTTGTCTTTGTTGTGTAAATGGCCAAGGACAGAACCGCCCAAGGAATTTCACAGTATTCTTGGGGTTATTTATTTTGTATCATTGTGAGTAATGAGCGATAGACCTGTCCCAGACAGACACAATATAGACAGATGGAGACAGTACAGACAGACACAGTCTAGATAGACACAATCTAAACAGACAGACAGACACAACAGAGACAGATGTTTGGATCGCACACATTAAGAGACAGCCAGCCTAGACAGGCAGAATTTAGACAGAGGGGCAGACACCATCTTGACAGACAGACACAATCTCGACAGGTGGGCGTATATAATCGACACAGACCGATGCTGCTGAGGCAGACAGACATATTTTGTTGCTAGTATTCTCTGTAGTATTGTGGGACGTGCGACACCCCAACACGGGCCAGGTGTCCTTTGTGCCAGGTGCTGCCCAGACTCCAGCCGAGATCAGGGCCCCATGGTGCCGGGCGCTGCCCGGACCCACCGTGGGAGCCAGTCCCTGCCCCGAAGGGCTCACAGCCCAAACCAGCATTTCTTAAATGTGGACACCGTGGCTGCATATGGCCACCAGCGACCACAACAGTGTCCTGGGAGGAGATGGGGGGAGGGGGCGGAAAGAAGAGACAACACTACATTATTTTTATTACTGAGTCTGCAAAAAAAAAACCCCAAACCCACCAACAACCACACAACAACTCCTACGTAAATAAATGCCAATGATTTAGACTTGGATCTGTGCAGATTTATTTGTTTTTCTTAACATAAATTAAGTATTTTAGGAAAAAGTGTCAGAGCAGCCACTAGCAAGAGTTGGGTGGCCGCCCTCTGAGGCCACCAAAAAAATTGTTGTCAGGACACCTGGTCCAAACAAACGCAGGTTCATTCTCCTGCTTTTACACCTAAGGAACAGGGGACTCTGAGAGACCCAGGACTTGCTCAAGGTCACCAGGGGATCTGTTGAGCCAGAGATAGAAACCAGGACGCCTGCTCCCAGCTCCAACCCACTAGCCCCCACTCCCCTCCCAGAGCTGGGGAGAGAACCCAGGAGTCCTGGCTCCCAGCCCCCTCTGCTCTAACCACTAGACCCCACTCCCCTCCCAGAGCTGGGGAGAGAACCCAGGAGTCCGGGCTCCCAGCTCCCCCTGTGCTAACCCATTAGACCCCACTCCCCTCCCAGACCCATCATCACGCCTTGTCTCCTCCATGGCAGGGCTGGTTGTTAAATTAGCAGATCAGAAATCAAGCAGTGGCCCCATCCCCGGGCCAGCGCTGGCCAGCAGGAGGGTGCCGAGAAGCAGGGGGGTGGACACTGGAGTGTAGCCGGCATTGGGATGACTCCTAATGGTGACATTCACCACCCCGGATTCCACACTGGGGAGCTGCTGCTGGATCCAGTCGGAGTAGGCCGAGACCCGGGTATAGACCCCAGGACGGTAGGGGAGGCCACAGCCGTCTCCGAAGCTCACGATGCCGATCAGGAACCAGGAGTCAGCCTGCGAGCAAACGAGGGGTCCCCCAGAATCCCCCTAGAGAAAGAAGGAGAACCAGTTAGACCAGTGCCCTGCAATCCCAATCTGCAGCCCCGGAGGATTACATACCCGTCCCCCACCAGCTCTGCCAATGTCCCTCAAGCCCAACCCGCAGCCCCCTCCAATGGCAGCCCTGGGCTCCTGGATCTCCTGGGATGTCCCTGAATCCATTCACCTGGCAGGAGTCCTTCCCTCCTTCGGGGTAGCCAGCACACACCATGTCATCTTGGATGGGGCGCGACCCCGGGGACCCTGTGATGGGTTTGCTATAGAGGTCGTTGCACGTCTCGACATCTATGAGTGAGACCTGAACCTCCTGCAGAGTGCGGGGAGCAGGGAGACGTTCTGTGGAGAAAAAAGACACCTCATCAGGGCCCATCTCAGCCATCTCCACCCGGGGCAGGATCATCCCTGACTGTCTGTGCCCCTGCAGAGATGGAGATGTCCCGTCTGGGCCCACCTAGGTAGGTCAGGTGAGAATAGGAGTTTTTAAGCACACGAGGAGTCCTGGCTCCCAGCCAACCCAGCACACTCCACTTCCCTCCTCAAGCTGGGGATAGAACCCAGGAGTCCTGGCTCCCAACCCCCCCCATCTCTAACCACTAGACCCCACTCCCCAACCAGCACCTCATCCTGTCTCCCATTGGAAGATCCCGTCTCTTCAGCAACCGTTGGGCTTTGCTTTGCCTGCTTGGGCTGTGGCCACTAGATGGTGACATGACTCATGCAGCAGATACAGCCCTGGCTCAAGGGTTCTCCCATGTCACCTTTGGGGGACCCCCCACCCCACGCAGGTCTTACCATCCGTCTGGACGTTCCCCCAGCCGGTGACCCAGCACAGGGTGCCATTCGCGATGGAATCACTGGGGTCCGGAAGGCAGACGGGGAGGATGTAGGCGGTGTAGTGAAGGGGCGTGCGTAAGTGCACCAGGGCTATGTCTGAGGCAGAGCTGCTGGAGTTGTAGTCGCTGTGGATTATGATCTGTGACACAGCAGAAGTGAAGGCGTTTGCATTCTGGCTATTCAGCTGGAATTCCCCAAGGGAAACAGAGTAAGCAGTGAGGGTCGAATTCCTAGGAGAGGGGGAGACATTGGGCAGGAGTTTGTTATGATACTGGTTACCACAGAGCAGAAATGCAGACACCTCTGGGGTGGAGCATCTGGGGAACAGCTGCACATAACACCACATAGAATAGCTTGCTTGGGGCTGAGATGCTGCCACCGCTGGGGTGGGGCAGCTGGGGAACAGCCTGTGGCGAAGTGGGACTTTTCTGTAATATTTTTATTAAGCCTCTATGTGCCTCAGTTTCCATATTGGGTGCAAAACTGTTAAGTCTCTCAGTGGGGCAGCACAGGGAACCGGGCAGAGGGGTTCTGTAGCATTGCTCTCTGGCGTGGACTGAAGAGGTCCTTACAGGGCCGCCTGAGGCCGACCACATATCACTGGGGAAGACGAGAAGAGAATGAAAACCGCCGTGGCCAGAACACTGAGACCCAGCAGCCAAAGGCCTGGAGGAAGTTGGATTCCTTCCACGTCTCCACAGGGAAGCTGAGCAGAAGGTAGCTGAGAAGAAGGGACTGAGAGCTGACAGCCGGGGGATAAGGTTTGGGAGGGGCACAATGGATCTGTCTACACTGCACTAAAAAGCCCGGGCTAGCTGCCCCAGGCCACCTGCGGCCGTGCCACGGGTCTCTCATTGCCGGGTAAACGTACCCCGAGAGACAGCGGCTGATATGGAGCCCAGAGCAGGCTGGAGAGCACTGGCTTGGCCAGATGGGCTCTATCTCCACCGTGGTTTCTCTGGGCCAACCTAGGGATTTCCCAGAGCCGTGGTCCAGTTGATTAATTAACCAGGCCCTGGTCTGACAACGCTGCCTGACGTCACTGCAAATCCTGGCTAAGGTGCACTGGCCCCTGCAGAGCAGACGAGCCCCCACCAGGACTCTGTCTCCCTTGGACTCGCTGGGCACAGCTCATGAATTGAAGCAGGAGGCCTGGAGCCCAGAGGCTTAGTCATGGAGTGGGTGGGGCCATGGGGCCGAGTGGGACCCCCCCGGGGGTCTGGCACACTGAAGGGTTCCTCCAGGGGATTGTTTAAAAGCTGGGCTATAGCTGCACGGTGATGCCTCCCCCCCGCCCGCTCTGAGATGCAGCCACCTCTGGGGTGGGACAGCTAGGGAACAGGCTGGGGGCACTCACAGACTGAAGCAATGAGCCGCAGACACCGCCCATTCCCCGGTGATGAGGGACCCTCCGCAGATGTGGACTCCGTTGTATCGGATGCTGGCCTGCCAGGGCCAAGCCCCGTTCTGGGCATCCTGCCCTCCTACAATGCGGCCGGAGGCCACCGACTGCCCGCAGGCTGGGGAGAAAAGTGGGGAGGGGTGTGAATAGAACCCAGGAATCCTGGCTCCCAGCCCCCCTGCTCTAACCCATCAGACCCCACTCCCCTCCCAGAGCCAGAGATGGAACCCAGGAATCCTGGCTCCCAGCCCCCCCTGCTCTAACCCACTAGACCCCCCTCCCCTCCCAGAGCTGGGAATAGAACCCAGGAGTCCTGGCTCACAATCCCCGCACACCAAGCTCTATCCATTAGACCCCACTTCCCTCCCCTCCAAAAGTTGGGGACAGAAAGTGTCCAGATTCCTTACTTGACTGGAACTCCTCAGCACCTAGAAGAGAAGGAGAGGGATGCGTGAGGTGTGAAAACTGCACACGACCCAGACCCCTCCAGCAGGGGGCAGTGCTGCACCCAAGTACACACACACACACACATGATTTTCACAGGCAGATCCCAGAAATTTCTCCTCTCACAACCCTACCTGGCCCCCTTTCCCCCATGGCCTGCCCGCATGCCTCCCATGGGTCCCTGACCCCCTCCCATGGGGTGGGAGTGGTTCTCTGGCAAGGGGTGTGACGTGTGACCCCCCAGGAAGTGAGGTATGTAGGGGGACATAGTCTGATACAGGCTTTTCCCCTCTGGCTGAGAGCCTCCACAGACAGCCCAGACCCTAGATCCAGGGTCTCTGCCCCATAACTTCCCCCTGTGGATGATGGGGGAAGGGCCCATTCTCTCAGCCAGGTTGTGCATCCCCCCACTCAATCTGGATGAGCTATTCCCTGCCCCACACATCCACCCCAGCCCCACTTATCCATCCCCTCTCTGCCCCCTAAGCCCTACATCTCTCTCCCCTTCCTTTGCCACCCACAACCTACCCTTCCCACAGGCCCTCACTCTGTCCCCCCCCCCGCAAACCATCTCCCCTTTCCCAAACCCCTCCTGCCCAGTGTAAGTGCTGAGAACCCCACCCCTGGCCTTTTCCTCTTGAAACCTACAGAGGGCAGAGTCCTCCGGCAGGGAGTGCCACAAGTTTTTGGCAGAGGGAGTAATGCCTCATGGACAGTTCCAGTCCAGTTGTGCTTGAAGGTGTGAGGGACAGAAACCCACTCCCCTTCCAGAGCTGGGATAGAACCCAGGAGTCCTGGCTGCAAGCCCCCTCTGCTCTAACCCACCAGACCCCACTCCCCTTCCAGAGCTGGGATAGAACCCAGGAGTCCTGGCTCCGAGCCCCCCCTGCTCTAACCCACCAGACCCCACTCCCCTTCCACAGCTGGGATAGAACCCAGGAGTCCTGGCTCCAAGCCCCCTCTGCTCTAACCCACCAGACCCCACTCCCCTCCCAGAGTTGGGATAGAACCCAGGAGTCCTGGCTCCCAGCACCACCTTCTCTAACCCACTAGCCCCCACTCTCCGTCCCCACAGTCCCTGTTCTGTCCCTTTCCGACCCTCATCCCAGCAGATTCCCAAGGTCAGGACCTCAGCAGACCCTGCACTCACCCTCCAGCAGTGGCAGCAGCAGCAGGAGCAGCAGCAGGGCGGCCAGCGGGCAGCTGAGAACACCCATGATACCGGCTCCCGCGACTCCAGCCGGCTCCCCCGAGGGCTGGGACCAAAACCCAGACCGGGAAGGGAAAGTCACTGGCTGCAATTTACAGGCTACACGTCACATTCACAATCAGAGCTATAAAACCACAAGGCAGATAAGTTCATGAGAGGTGCCGATGGCAGCTCCCCCCGCCCAGAGCTGGGATAGAACCCAGGCGTCCTGACTCCCAGCCCCACTCCCGCTCTGTAACCTAGTAGACCCCACTCTCCTTGCAAGTGAACCCAGGAATGCAACCCGCTAGTCTCTACTCCCCTCCCATAGGACCCAGGTGTCCTGGGCTCCCAGCCCCGCACTTACTCTGCCGCATGGGTCGTAGGAAAAGGATGGTTACGGGTTCACAGAGGGCTCTCATGTGTAACCGTTCTGCCAGCTGGCGCCAGCAGCAACCGGGGCCGGGTTCAGTCTCTAGTGGTTCCTTTTCAACAATACAACACTGAACCGGTTTGAGCCCCCACCCAGTGACCTGGGACATTTACACTCCACCCCTGGGCGCCTCTGAGAGGCAACACTTCCTCACTCACGAGCACCCAGTCTGGGTGTAGAAAAGAAACTTTGAATGAAAGGAGAGAAGTCACCCGACATTAATAAGGGACAATGCCACAAGCAGGATTCATAATCATAAAGGTGTGAGCAGGACGCCCACCCCAGAGTGCATGGGGCTGTGCCTTCCGCTTCATGTTCTTCAACCAAAAGTTCCTTCACTGTTCCCCGCTTTGCTCCCTCCCGACACCCCACTCACCGGGGTTGTCCCCGGTCAGAGAGGTCCCAGGGTTCAGGGGTGCATCTGTGGGAGTTCACCTCCCACCCGGGGAAGAAGGTACCGAGCTGGCTCTGCCATCTGAGTCCTTGCTCTGGCTGGCTGCCCTGCCAGCCGCTGTTCCTCTCCTTCGGCCACCCCGCCAGCCACTCGCCCCCCCAGCTGACTGTCAGTCACCTTCCGCGGCCACCTGCCTCTCGGCGGTGACCTGGTGCAGGTCGGTCGCTTAGGGATCGCAGCTCTTTGCAGGCTGGGCAGACACGCTGCCCCACCGCCCGGGATTCCGGCTCTCATTTGAGCACTTTAAAATAACAAAATGAGCTTTGAACGGTGAGGAGGAACAGGTTAAGCTAGCCTGAGAACGCTGAGGGAGAAACTTCACCTCCCAGCAGGGACACCTGTCCCCACCCCTTTGACTTTCACAGGGCTCTGGCATTCGAGCCCCTGGCCGAATGAGGTCCTTTCAGCGGAGGGTGGCCCCCTCATCTGGGACGGGTTAAGCCCAGTTCTGCTCCCCTTCATTCATACAATAAAGGCAACAACCTTGATAACCTGTCGCTACCCCTGCATTCAGTGCTAAAGTGATTTCTATCCCAACAGCGGCCAAAGCTGATCCCTTCAGCAGCCCAGCTCCTGCCTGCTGGATGCCTTGGCAGAGGAGGTGTAGCCATGTCAATACGATTTGCTCCTGAAGTCTCTCCTCCCGCTCCCAGCTGTCAGGGGAGAGCCCATTCAGACCCTGCTTGTACAGGGCATAGCAGCTCCCAGCTCTGCTTCCGCAGGGGGCTAGGTGATCGGCGAGCTGCTCCAGTGACCCCAATCCCCGGTGTCAGCTGTCTGCCTGGCCGGGGAATGTCACCCCGCCAGTCCCTCCATCGCCTGCCTCTTCTCACCCTTCTAGGGAAACCCCTTCTTGGGCCTCCACCCCTGATCCCTGTTTGCACTCTCCCTGTATCCAGCCTGCCCCCTGTCCCAGCTGCACTGGCCCCTCACGTCCCCCCCTTGCGTTTCCACAACTTGATGCTGCTGGCAGGTGAAGAATGGGGGGATGTCTCCTGAAATGGCCAGGAAGCCTCCCCAAGGGGACTCGCCTGGTTCTGCTGTGTCTGTGTGTGTGTGTGTGTGTGTGGCTAAACTCCAGAGTGTCTGTGGGTGTACCTCAGGGGGGTGTGGGTCCTCTGGGTTATCTTTGTTGTGTAAATCACCAAGGATAGAACCGCCCAAGGAAATTCACAGTATTCTCGGGGTTATTTATTTTGTATCATTGTGGGTAATGAGAGATGGACCCGTCCTAGACAGACAGACACCAGATAGACAGATGGTGACGGTACAGACAGACACAGTCTAGACTTGCATCCGACGAAGTGGGTATTCACCCACGAAAGCTCCTGCTCCAATACGTCTGTTAGTCTATAAGGTGCCACAGGATTCTTTGCTGCTTTTACAGATCCAGACTAACACAGCTACCCCTCTGATATTAAGGGACAGACAGCCTAGACAGGCAGAATTTAGACAGAGGGGCAGAAACAATCTTGACAGACAGATAAGGCAAACTAGACAGCCAGGCATATATAGTCTAGACAGACAGATGAAGTCGAGACAGACAGACATATTGTTTATTACTAGTATTCTCTGTATTATTGTAGGACCTACGACACCTGAACATGGGCCAGGAATCCTTTGTGCCAGGTGATGCAAAGACTACAACTGAGATCAGTGCCCCATTGTGCTGGCACTGCCCAGACCCACAGTGGGTGCCAGTCCCTGCCCCGAAGGGCTCACTTTCTAAACAGACCGAGGCACGTTTATTCTCTCCCTTTCACATCTACGGGAACTGAGACAGAGAGACCTGGGACTTGCTGAAGGTCACACAGGGAGTCTGTGGCAGAGCCAGGGAGAGAACCCAGGAGTCCTGCTCCCAAGCCCTGCTCTAACCCACCAGATCTCAATCCCCTCCCAAAGCCAGCGATAGAACCCAGGAGTCCTGCTCCCAACCCCTGCTCTAACCCACCAGATCTCAATCCCTGCCAAAAGCCAGCGATAGAACCCAGGAATCCTGACAACCGGTCCCCTCCCCCAGTCACTAACCCACTAGATCCCACTCCCCTCCCAGCTAGATTCTCGCTAGAGAGGATCCAGGGAGACTATGCCAGGTTGGGTAAGACGCTCAAGGAAATTGAGGCTCAGGTGATCTTCAGTGGGATCCTACCTGTCCCTAGGGAAGGGCGCCAAAGGGGTGACAGGATCATGGTGACAAATAGTTGGCTGAGGGAGTGGTGTTACAAGGAGGGCTTTGGGATGTATGGGCACTGGGAGGCTTTTGGGGACAGACAACTGTTCTCACGGGATGGGCTCCACCTAAGTAGGGAAGGAAGTAGACTTCTAGGAGGGAGGCTGGCTCATCTGATTAAAAGAGCTTTAAACTAGACACTGGGGGGAGACGGTTGGGAGAGGTCCTGATGCTCTCCACGCCAAATTTATACATTGGGAGTGAGAACAACAGGATAACAACAGATATAGCCAGAGGAGGACGGTTAGGTGTAAGGAAGAAGGGGGGGACGGATACTAGATCGACAGGTCATACTGGTAGTACTGTGTCCCTACCAAGTTGGGTGAGAGGAGCCAAGCAGCAAAAATTAGGATGTTTGTTCACCAATGCGAGAAGCTTAGGTAACAAAATGGAGGAACTGGAGCTCCTGGCCCGAGAATTGAAACCGGATATCGTAGGAATAACCGAAACATGGTGGAACGGTAGCCATGACTGGAGTACAGGTATGGAAGGGTATGTGCTGTTTAGGAAAGACCGATGCAAAGGTAAAGGTGGGGGAGTAGCATTGTATGTCAATAATGAGGTGAAATGTAACGAAATAACTAGCAATGCAATGGATAATACGGAGTCTGTTTGGGCAATGGTCACATTGGGGAAGAAAACTACTAGAGCCTCCCCCGGGATAGTGATTGGGGTGTGCTATAGACCACCGGGATCTAGCCTGGAGATGGATAGAGAGCTCTTTAATGTTTTTAAGGAGGTAAATACTAATAGGAACTGTTTGATCATGCGGGACTTTAACTTCCCAGATATAGATTGGGAAACAAATGCTAGTAATAATAATAGGGCTCAGCTTTTCCTAGACGTGATAGCTGATGAATTCCTTCATCAAGTAGTTGCTGAACCGACGAGGGGGGATGCCATTTTAGATCTGGTTTTGGTGAGTAACGAGGACCTTGTTGAGGAAATAGTTGTAGGGGACAACCTTGGCTCGAGTGATCATGAGCTAATTCGTTTCAAAATAAATGGGAGGATAATCAATATTGCATCTGAGACTAAGGTATACGATTTCAAAAGGGCTAACTTTACTAAATTAAGGCGACTAGTTAGGGAAGTGGACTGGACTAACATATTTAGGGATCTAAAGGCAGATGATGCCTGGGGTTACTTCAGGCGTAAGTTGCAGGAGCTGTCAGAGGCCTGTATCCCGAGAAAGGGAAAACGGTTCGTAGGTAGCAGTTTTAGACCGAGCTGGATGAGCAAGCGTCTTAGAGGGGTGATTAAGAAAAAACAGAAAGCGTACAAGGAGTGGAAAATGGGAGGGATTAGCAAAGAAACCTACCTTATTGAGGTCAGAGGGTGTAGGGAAGCAGTGAGAAAGGCAAAGAGCCGGGTGGAGATGGACCTAGCAAAGGGGATTAATACCAATAGCAAAAGGTTTTTTAGCCATATAAATAGGAAGAAAACCAAGAAAGAAGAAGTGGGACCGCTTAAAACTTTAAACGGAGTGGAGATTAGGGATAATCTTGGAATGGCACAATATCTGAACAAATATTTTGCCTCGGTCTTTAATGAGGCTAATGAAGGGCTAAGGAATAGTGGTAGAGGGACTGATGGGAATGAAGATATGGAGGTAGACATTACGGTATCTGAGATAGAAGCCAAACTTGAACAGCTAAACGGAAGTAAATCGGGAGGCCCGGATAATCTTCATCCTAGAATATTAAGGGAATTGGCGAGTGAAATTGCAAGCCCGTTAGCGATGATTTTTAATAAATCTCTAAACTCGGGGATTGTACCGTTTGACTGGAGATTAGCTAATGTAGTTCCTATATTCAAGAAGGGGAAAAAAAGTGACCCGGGTAACTACAGGCCTGTTAGTTTAACATCTGTAGTATGCAAAATCATGGAAAAAATTTTAAAGGAGAGAGTGGTTACGGAGCATGAGGCCGATGGCAACTGGGACAAATTACAGCATGGATTTACAAAAGGTAGATCGTGCCAAACCAACCTGATCTCCTTCTTTGAGAAAGTAACAGATTTTTTAGACAAGGGAAATGCGGTGGATCTAATATATCTTGATTTCAGTAAGGCGTTTGATACAGTACCGCATGAGGAATTACTGGTTAAATTGGAAAAGATGGGGATCGAAATGAAAATCCAAAGGTGGATAAGGAGCTGGTTAAAGGGGAGACTGCAGAGGGTCGTATTGAAGGGGGAACTGTCGGGTTGGAGGGGGGTTACCAGTGGAGTTCCTCAAGGTTCGGTTTTGGGTCCGATTTTATTCAATCTATTTATCGCTGACCTGGGAACCAAGAGTAGGAGTGGGCTGATAAAGTTTGTGGATGACACCAAGTTGGGAGGTATTGCAAATTCGGAAAAGGATAGGGATACCCTCCAGGGAGATTTGGATGACCTTGTAAACTGGAGTATTAGTAACAGGATGAAATTCAATAATGAGAAGTGTAAGGTTATGCATTTAGGGATGACTAACAAGAACTTTAGTTATAAGCTGGGGACGCACCAGTTGGAAGTAACGGAGGAGGAGAAGGACCTAGGAGTCCTGGTTGATCGTAGGATGACTATGAGTAGGCAATGTGATGTGGCCGTTAAAAAAGCTAATGCGGTCTTGGGATGCATTAGGCGAGGTATTTCTAGTAGGGATAAGGAGGTGCTAGTCCCGTTATATAAGGCGTTGGTGAGACCTCATTTGGAGTATTGTGTGCAGTTTTGGTCTCCCATGTTTAAGAAGGATGAATTCAAACTGGAACGGGTACAAAGAAGGGCCACTAGAATGATCCAAGGAATGGAAAGCCTGTCGTATGAAAGGAGACTTGAGGAGCTCGGTTTGTTTTCCTTAACCAAAAGAAGGATAAGAGGAGATATGATTGCACTCTTTAAATATATCAGAGGGATAAACACCAGGGAAGGAGAGGAATTATTTCAGCTCAGTGCTAATGTGGACACGAGGACAAACGGATATAAATTGTCAGTCAGGAAATTTAGGCTTGAAATTAGACGAAGGTTTCTAACCATCAGAGGAGTGCAATTCTGGAACAGCCTACCGAAGGAAACAGTGGGGGCGAAGGACCTCCATGACTTTAAGATTAAGCTAGATAAGTTTATGGAGGAGATGGTATGATAGGATAATGGGCTTAGTCAATAGGTCAATTAAGTGCCACACTGGTAATTAGTACAATGGGTCAATGATAGGATATTGTTAGCCTTTTTCCAGAGGGTATGGCTGCAGAATCTTGCCCGCATGCTCGGGGTTCAGCTGACCGCCATATTTGGGGTCGGGAAGGAATTTTCCTCCAGGGTAGATTGGCAGTGGCCCTGGAGGTTTTTCGCCTTCCTCCGAAGCATGGGGCAGGGGTCGCTTGCTTAAGGAGTGGGTGGATCGGCTTATGTGGCCTGCATCTTGCAGGAGGTCAGACTAGATGATCATAATGGTCCCTTCTGATCTCGAATTCTATGATTCTATGATTCTATGATAATCATGGGTTGTAATTCTGGTGGCTTGTCTTTTCCATGGCAGGGCTGATTGTTAATTTAGCAGCTTAGAAAGCAGTGGCCCCATCCCCGGGGCAGCACTGGCCAGCAGGAGGGTGCCGAGAAGCAGGGGGGTGGGCGCTGGAGTGTAGCCGGCATTAGGCTGAGGGCTAATGGTGACATTAACCACCCCAGATTCCACACTGGGGAGCTGCTGCTGGATCCAGTCGGAGTAGGCCGAGACCCGGGTATAGACCCCAGGACGGTAGGGGAGGGCACAGCCGTCTCCCCAGCTCACAATGCCGATCAGGAACCAGGAGTCAGCCTGCGAGCAAACGAGGGGTCCCCCAGAATCCCCCTAGAGAGAGAAGGATAATTAGTGATATTGGTGCCCCTCAGTCCTGACCTGCCGCCCCGAGGGACTACATACCCGTCCCCCACCAGCTCTGCCAATGTCCCTCAACCTCGACCCGCAGCCCCCTCTAGTCGCAGCCCTGGGCTCCTGGATCTCCTGGGAGGTCCCTGAATCCATTCACCTGGCAGGAGTCATTCCCTCCTTCGGGGTAGCCAGCACACACCATGTCGTCTTGGATGGGGTGCGACCCTGGGGACCCTGTGATGGGTTTGCTATAGAGGTCATTGCACGTCTGGGCATCTATGAGTGAGACCTGAACCTCCTGCAGAGTGCGGGGAGCAGGGAGACTTTCTGTGGAGAAAAAAGACACCTCATCAGGGCCCATCTCAGCCATCTCCACCCGGGGCAGGATCATCCCTGACTGTCTGTTCCCTGCAGGGATGGAGATGCCCCATTTGGGCCCACCTAGGTAGGTCAGGTGAGAATAGGAGTTTTTAAGCACACGAGGAGTCCTGGCTCCCAGCCAACCCGCTCTAACCCAGCACACCCCACTTCCCTCCCCAAGCTGGGGATAGAACCCAGGAGTCCTGGCTCCCAACCCCCCCCCCCATCTCTAACCACTAGACCCCACTCCCCAACCAGCACCTCATCCTGTCTCCCATTGGAAGATCCCGTCTCTTCAGCAGCCGTTGGGCTTTGCTTTGCCTGCTTGGGCTGTGGCCGCTAGATGGTGACATGACTCATGCAGCAGATACAGCCCTGTCTCAAGGGTTCTCCCATGTCACCTTTGGGGGACCCCCCACCCCACGCAGGTCTTACCATCTGTCTGGACGTTCCCCCAGCCGGTGACCCAGCATGGGGTGCCATTCGCGATGGAATCACTGGGGTCCGGAAGGCAGACGGGGAGGATGTAGGCGGTGTAGTGAAGGGGCGTGCGCAAGTGCACCAGGGCTATGTCTGAGGCAAAGCTGATGGAGTTGTAGTCGCTGTGGATTATGATCTGTGACACAGCAGAAGTGAAGGCGTTTGCATTCTGGCTATTCAGCTGGAATTCCCCAAGGGAAACAGAGTAAGCAGTGAGGGTCGAACTCCTAGGAGAGGGGGAGACATTGGGCAGGAGTTTGTTATGATACTGGTTACCACAGAGCAGAAATGCAGTCACCTCTGGGGTGGAGCATCTGGGGAACAGCTGCACATAACACCACATAGACTAGCTTGCCTGGGGCTGAGATGCACCCACCGCTGGGGTGGGGCAGCTGGGGAACAGCCTGTGGCAAAGTGGGACTTTCCTGTAATATTTTCATTAAGCCGCTATGTGCCTCAGTTTCCCTATTGGGTGCAACACTGTTAAGTCTCTCAGTGGGGCAGCACAGGGAACCGGGCAGAGGGGTTATGTAGCATTGCTCTCTGGCGTGGACTGAAGAGGTCCTTACAGGGCCGCCTGAGGCCGACCACATATCACTGGGGAAGACGAGAAGAGAATGAAAACCGCCGTGGCCAGAACACTGAGACCCAGCAGCCAAAGGCCTGGAGGAAGTTGGATTCCTTCCACGTCTCCACAGGGAAGCTGAGCAGAAGGTAGCCGAGAAGAAGGGACTGAAAGCTGACAGCCGGGGGATAAGGTTTGGGAGGGGCACAATGGATCTGTCTACACTGCACTAAAAAGCCTGGGCTAGCTGCCCCAGGCCACCTGTGGCCGTGCGACGGGTCTCTCATTGCCGGGTAAACGTACCCCGAGAGACAGCGGCTGAAATGGAGCCCAGAGCAGGCTGGAGAGCACTGGCTTGGCCAGATGGGCTCTATCTCCACCGTGGTTTCTCTGGGCCAACCTAGGGATTTCCCGGAGCCGTGGTCCAGTTGATTAATTAACCGGACCCTGGTCTGACAACGCTGCCTGACATCACTGCAAATCCTGGCTAAGGTGCACTGGCCCCTGCAGAGCAGACGAGCCTCCACCAGGGCTCTGCCTCCCTTGGACTCGCTGGGCACAGCTCATGAATTGAAGCAGGAGGCCTGGAGCCCAGAGGCTCAGTCATGGAGTGGGTGGGGCCACGGGGCCGAGCCCGAGGGCAGCGTGGGACCCCCCGGGGGTCTGGCACACTGAAGGGTTTCTCCAGGGGATTGTTTAAAAGCTGGGCTATAGCTGCACGGTGATGCCTCCCCCCCGCCTGCTCTGAGATGCAGCCACCTCTGGGGTGGAACAGCTAACGGAACAGGCTGGGGGCACTCACAGACTGAAGCAATGAGCCGCAGACACCACCCATTCCCCGGTGATGAGGGACCCTCCGCAGATGTGGCTTCCGTTGTATCGGATGCTGGCCTGCCAGGGCCAAGCCCCGTTCTGGGCATCCTGCCCTCCTACAATGCGGCCGGAGGCCACCGACTGCCCGCAGGCTGGGGAGAAAAGTGGGGAGGGGTGTGAATAGAACCCAGGAGTCCTGGCTCCCAGCCCCCCCTGCTCTAACCCACTAGACCCCCCCTCTCGTCCCCTCCCAGAGCTGGGGATAGAACCCAGGAGTCCTTACTCACAATCCCCCCACACCAAGCTCTAGCCATTAGACCCCACTTCCCTCCCCTCCAAAAGCTGGGGACAGAAAGTGTCCAGATTCCTTACTTGATTGGAACTCCTCAGCACCTAGAAGAGAAGTAGAGGGATGCGTGAGGTGTGAAAAACACACACCGCCCAGATCCCTCCAGCAGGGGGCAGCGCTGCACCCACATGTGCACACACACACACTCACACACACACACGATTTCCACAAGCAGATCCCAGAAATTTCTCTTCTCACAACCCTACCTGGCCTCCTTTCCCCCATGGCCTGCCCGCATGCCTCCCCTGGGTCCCTGACCCCCTCCCATGGGGTGGGAGTGGTTCTCTGGCATGGGGTGTGATGTGTGACCCCCCAGGAAGTGAGGTATGTAGGGGGACATAGTCTGATACAGGCTTTTCCCCTCTGGCTGAGAGCCTCCACAGACAGCCCAGACCCTAGATCCAGGGTCTCTGCCCCATAACTTCCCCTGTGGATGATGGGGGAAGGGCCCATTCTCTCAGCCAGGTTGTGCATCCCCCACTCAATCTGGATAAGCTACTCCCTGCCCCACACATCCACCCCAGCCCCACTTATCCATCCCCTCTCTGCCCCCTAAGCCCTACATCTCTCTCCCCTTCCTTTGCCACCCACAACCTACCCTTCCCACAGGCCCTCACTCTGTCCCCCCCCCGCAAACCATCTCCCCTTTCCCAAACCCCTCCTGCCCAGTGTAAGTGCTGAGAACCCCACCCCTGGCCTTTTCCTCTTGAAACCTACAGAGGGCAGAGTCCTCCGGCAGGGAGTGCCACAAGTTTTTGGCAGAGGGAGTAATTCCTCATGGACAGTTCCAGTCCAGTTGTGCTTGAAGGTGTGAGGGACAGAAACCCACTCCCCTTCCAGAGCTGGGATAGAACCCAGGAGTCCTGGCTGCAAGCCCCCTCTGCTCTAACCCACCAGACCCCACTCCCCTTCCAGAGCTGGGATAGAACCCAGGAGTCCTGGCTCCAAGCCCCCTCTGCTCTAACCCACCAGACCCCACTCCCCTTCCAGAGCTGGGATAGAACCCAGGAGTCCTGGCTCCGAGCCCCCCCTGCTCTAACCCACCAGACCCCACTCCCCTTCCACAGCTGGGATAGAACCCAGGAGTCCTGGCTCCAAGCTCCCTCTGCTCTAACCCACCAGACCCCACTCCCCTCCCAGAGCTGGGATAGAACCCAGGAGTCCTGGCTCCCAGCACCACCTTCTCTAACCCACTAGCCCCCACTCTCCGTCCCCACAGTCCCTGTTCTGTCCCTTTCCGATCCTCATCCCAGCAGATTCCCAAGGTCAGGACCTCAGCAGACCCTGCACTCACCCTCCAGCAGTGGCAGCAGCAGCAGGAGCAGCAGCAGGGCGGCCAGCGGGCAGCTGAGAACACCCATGATACCGGCTCCCGCGACTCCAGCCGGCTCCCCCGAGGGCTGGGACCAAAACCCAGACCGGGAAGGGAAAGTCACTGGCTGCAATTTACAGGCTACACGTCACATTCACAATCAGAGCTATAAAACCACAAGGCAGATAAGCTCATGAGAGGTGCCGATGGCAGCTCCCCCCGCCCAGAGCTGGGATAGAACCCAGGCGTCCTGACTCCCAGCCCCACTCCCGCTCTGTAACCTAGTAGACCCCACTCTCCTTGCAAGTGAACCCAGGAATGCAACCCGCTAGTCTCTACTCCCCTCCCATAGGACCCAGGTGTCCTGGGCTCCCAGCCCCCCACTTACTCTGCCGCATGGGTCGTAGGAAAAGGATGGTTACGGGTTCACAGAGGGCTCTCATGTGTAACCGTTCTGCCAGCTGGCGCCAGCAGCAACCGGGGCCGGGTTCAGTATCTAGTGGTTCCTTTTCAACAATACGACACTGAACCGGTTCGAGCCCCCACCCAGTGACCTGGGACATTTACACTCCACCCCTGGGTGCCTCTGAGAGGCAACACTTCCTCACTCACGAGCACCCAGTCTGGGTGTAGAAAAGAAACTTTGAATGAAAGGAGAGAAGTCACCCGACATTAATAAGGGACAATGCCACAAGCAGGATTCATAATCATAAAGGTGTGAGCAGGACGCCCACCCCAGAGTGCATGGGGCTGTGCCTTCCGCTTCATGTTCTTCGACCAAAAGTTCCTTCACTGTTCCCCGCTTTGCTCCCTCCCGACACCCCACTCACCGGGGTTGTCCCCGGTCAGAGAGGACCCAGGGTTCAGGGGTGCATCTGTGGGAGTTCACCTCCCACCCGGGGAAGAAGGTACCGAGCTGGCTCTGCCATCTGAGTCCTTGCTCTGGCTGGCTGCCCTGCCAGCCGCTGTTCCTCTCCTTCGGCCACCCCGCCAGCCACTCGCCCCCCCAGCTGACTGTCAGTCACCTTCCGCGGCCACCTGCCTCTCGGCGGTGACCTGGTGCAGGTCGGTCGCTTAGGGATCGCAGCTCTTTGCAGGCTGGGCAGACACGCTGCCCCACCGCCCGGGATTCCGGCTCTCATTTGAGCACTTTAAAATAACAAAATGAGCTTTGAACGGTAAGGAGGAACAGGTTAAGCTAGCCTGAGAACGCTGAGGGAGAGACTGCACCTCCCAGCAGGGACACCTGTCCCCACCCCTTTGACTTTCACAGGGCTCTGGCATTCGAGCCCCTGGCCGAATGAGGTCCTTTCAGCGGAGGGTGGCCCCCTCATCTGGGACGGGTTAAGGACAGTTCTGCTCCCCTGTATTCATACAATAAAGGCAACAACCTTGATAACCTGTCGCTACCCCTGCATTCAGTGCTAAAGTGATTTCTATCCCAACAGCGGCCAAAGCTGATCCCTTCAGCAGCCCAGCTCCTGCCTGCTGGATGCCTTGGCAGAGGAGGTGTAGCCATGTAAACACAATTTGCTCCTGAAGTCTCTCCTCCCGCTCCCAGCTGTCAGGGGAGAGCCCATTCAGACCCTGCTTGTACAGGGCATAGCAGCTCCCAGCTCTGCTTCCGCAGGGGGCTAGGTGATCGGCGAGCTGCTCCAGTGACCCCAATGCCCGGTGTCAGCTGTCTGCCTGGCCGGGGAATGTCACCCCGCCAGTCCCTCCATCGCCTGCCTCTTCTCACCCTTCTAGGGAAACCCCTTCTTGGGCCTCCACCCCTGAGCCCTGTTTGCACTCTCCCTGTATCCAGCCTGCCCCCTGTCCCAGCTGCACTGGCCCCTCACGTCTTCCCTGGGTCCCGTGCGTCTGACACCTCCCCCTTGCGTTTCCACAACTTGATGCTGCTGGCAGGTGAAGAATGGGGGGATGTCTCCTGAAATGGCCAGGAAGCCTCTCCATGGGGACTCGCCTGGTTCTGCTGTGTGTGTGTGTGTGTGTGTGTGTGGCTAAACTCCAGAGTGTCTGTGGGTGTACCTCAGGGGCGTGTGGGTCCTTTGGGTTATCTTTGTTGCGTAAATCACCAAGGATAGAACCGCCCAAGGAAATTCACAGTATTCTCGGGGTTATTTATTTTGTATCATTGTGGGTAATGAGAGATGGACCCGTCCTAGACAGACAAACACAAGATAGACAGATGGTGACGGTACAGACAGACACAGTCTAGACATGCATCCGACGAAGTGGTTATTCACCCACGAAAGCTCCTGCTCCAATATGTCTGTTAGTCTATAAGGTGCCACAGGATTCTTTGCTGCTTTTACAGATCCAGACTAACACGGCTACCCCTCTGATATTAAGGGACAGACAGCCTAGACAGGCAGAATTTAGACAGAGGGGCAGAAACAATTTTGACAGACAGACAAAGCAAACTAGACAGCCAGGCATATACAGTCTAGACAGACAGATGCAGTCGAGACAGACAGACATATCGTTTATTACTAGTATTCTCTGTGTTACTGTAGGACCTACGACACCTGAACATGGGCCAGGAATCCTTTGTGCCAGGTGATGCAAAGACTACAACTGAGATCAGTGCCCCATTGTGCTGGCACTGCCCAGACCCACAGTGGGTGCCAATCCCTGCCCCGAAGGGCTCACTTTCTAAACAGACCAAGGCACGTTTATTCTCCCCTTCTCACATCTACGGGAACTGAGACTCAGAGAGACCTGGGACTTGCTGAAGGTCACACAGGGAGTCTGTGGCAGAGCCAGGGAGAGAACCCAGGAGTCCTGCTCCCAAGCCCTGCTCTAACCCACCAGATCTCAATCCCCTCCCAAAGCCAGCGATAGAACCCAGGAGTCCTGACACCCTGTCCCCTCCCCCAGTCACTAACCCACTAGATCCCACTCCCCTCTCAGCCCTATAATCATAGGTTGTAATTCTGGTGGCTTGTCCTTTCCATGGCAGGGCTGATTGTTAACTTAGCAGCTTAGAAAGCGGTGGCCCCATCCCCGGGGCAGCACTGGCCAGCAGGAGGGTGCCGAGAAGCAGGGGGGTGGGCGCTGGAGTGTAGCCAGCATTAGGCTGAGGGTTAATGGTGACATTAACCACCCCAAATTCCACACTGGGGAGCTGCTGCTGGATCCAGTCAGAGTAGGCCGAGACCCGGGTATAGACCCCAGGACGGTAGGGGAGGCCACACTCAATTCCCCAGCTCACGATGCCAATCAGGAACCAGGAGCCAACCTGCGAGCAAACGAGGGGTCCCCCAGAATCCCCCTAGAGAGAGAAGGATAATTAGTGATATTGGTGCCCCTCAGTCCTGACCTGCCGCCCCGAGGAACTACATACCCGTCCCCCACCAGCTCTGCCAATGTCCCTCAACCCCGACCCACAGCCCCCTCCAGTCGCAGCCCTGGGCTCCTGGATCTCCTGGGAGGTCCCTGAATCCATTCACCTGGCAGGAGTCCTTCCCTCCTTCGGGGTAGCCAGCACAAACCATGCCGTCTTTAATGGGGCGTGACCCCGGGGACCCTGTGATGGGTTTGCTATAGAGGTCATTGCACGTCTCGACATCTATGAGTGAGACCTGAACCTCCTGCAGAGTGCGGGGTGCAGGGAGACTTTCTGTGGAGAAAAAAGACACCTCATCAGGGCCCATCTCAGCCATCTCCACCCGGGGCAGGATCATCCCTGACTGTCTGTTCCCCTGCAGAGATGGAGATGCCCCATCTGGGCCCACCTAGGTAGGTCAGGTGAGAATAGGAGTTTTTAAGCACACAAGGAGTCCTGGCTCCCAGCCAACCCACTCTAACCCAGCACACCCCACTTCCCTCCCCAAGCTGGGGATAGAACCCAGGAGTCCTGGCTCCCAACCCCCCCTGCTCTAACCACTAGACCCCACTCCCCAACCAGCACCTCATCCTGTCTTCCATTGGAAGATCTCGTCTCTTCAGCAGCCGTTGGGCTTTGCTTTGCCTGCTTGGGCTGTGGCCGCTAGATGGCGACATGACTCATGCAGCAGATACAGCCCTGTCTCAAGGGTTCTCCCATGTCACCTTTGGGGGACCCCCCACCCCAGTAGCAGACACAGCCCTGGCTCAAGGGTTTCTCCCATGTCACCTTTGGGGGACCCCCCACCCCACGCAGGCCCTCCAGGCGTCTTACCATCCGTCTGGACCTTCCCCCAGCCGGTGACCCAGCACGGGGTGCCATTCGCGATGGAATCACTGGGGTCCGGAAGGCAGACGGGGAGGATGTAGGCGGTGTACTGAAGGGGTGTGTGTAGGTGCACCAGGGCTATGTCTGAGGCATGGCTGGTGGGGTTGTAGTCGCTGTGGATTATGATCTGTGACACAGCAGAAGTGAAGGCGTTTGCACTCTGGCTATTCAGCTGGAATCTCCCAAGGGAAACAGAGTAAGCAGTGAGGAGCAGACTCCTAGGAGAGGGGGAGACATTGGGCAGGAGTTTGTTATTATACTGGCTACCACAGAGCAGAAACGGAACAGCTGCACATAACGTCACATAGGATGGCTTGCCTGGGGCTGAGATGCAGCCACCGCTGGGGTGCAGCAGCTGGGGAACAGCCTGTGGTGAAGTGGGAATTTTCTGTAATATTTTTATGTGCCTCAGTTTCCTCATTGGGTATAAAAGGGTTAAGTCTCTCAATGGGGCAGCACAGGAGAAACAAGAGGGAGAGGGGAGACCTTGCTGTCGGGCACGGACTGACCGGGTCATTGCAGGCCCAGCTGAGGCCAACCCTACGTCAATGGGGAATCGGAGAAGAGGATGAAAACCGCAATAGCCAGGACATTGAGAGCTAGCAACCAACGAGCCCGAGGAAGGTGTATTCCTTCTGCATCTCTGCAGGGATCTGAGCAGAAGCTAGCTGAGAAGAAAGGACTGAGAGCTGACAGCCAGGAGATAAAGGGTTGGCCAAGGTTTGGGAGAGGCGGGGTGATGCCGGAGTCCTGAACAGGGGGCGTGGCCTCAACCGGAAGAGGCGGGGCCTTTAAATACCCGGGCCCTTTAAATCAAGTTTTAAAAGCCCTGGGGCTCCAGCTGGGAGCCCCGGGGCCTTTTAATAACCTGGGAGCCCAGAGGCTCAGGGGCCATTTGAAGGGCCTGGGGCTCTGACTGCCATTACCACAGTGGAGCTCTGGGCCATTTAAATCTCTGACGGAGCCCTGCTGCCGCTACCCCGTGGCTCCAGCAACCGGGCTCAGGTGGCCATTTACCTGGTTCTTTAAAGCGCCTCCCGAGTCCCACTGCCAGAGCCCTGGGGCAGCGGCGGCAGGGCTCTGCAGTGATTTAACGGGCTGGGGCTCCGGCTGCTGAAGCTAAATCGCCAGCCTGGTGAAGCCGGTCCGGTCCAGCACGGCACACTGGCTCTTGCCGGTACACCGGACCGGACTGGACCGGCTTACTTTCACCTCTGGGAGAGGCACAACGGATATGTCTACAGTGCACTAAAACCCCCGCGGTGCCGGGTCTTGAAGCCCGGGCTAGCTGCCCCAGGCCACCTGCGGCCGTGCCACGGGTCTCTCATTGCCGGGTAAACGTACCCCGAGAGACAGCGGCTGATATGGAGCCCAGAGCAGGCTGGAGAGCACTGGCTTGGCCAGATGGGCTCTATCTCCACCGTGGTTTCTCTGGGCCAACCTAGGGATTTCCCGGAGCCGTGGTCCAGTTGATTAATTAACCGGACCCTGGTCTGACAACGCTGCCTGACGTCACTGCAAATCCTGGCTGAGGTGCACTGGCCCCTGCAGAGCAGACAGGCCTCCACCAGGGCTTGGTCTCCCTTGGACTCGCTGGGCACAGCTCATGAATTGAAGCAGGAGGCCTGGAGCCCAGAGGCTCAGTCATGGAGTGGGTGGGGCCATGGGGCCGAGTGGGACCCCCCGGGGGTCTGGCACACTGAAGGGTTCCTCCAGGGGATTGTTTAAAAGCTGGGCTATAGCTGAACAGTGAGACCACACAGAGATGCCTCCCCCCCTGCCCACTCTGAGATGCAGCCACCTCTGGGGTGGGGCAGCTAAGGAAAAGCCTGGGGCACTCACCAATTGAAGCAATGAGCCGCAGACACCACCCATTCCCCAGTGATGAGGGACCCTCCGCAGACGTGGACTCCGCTGTATCGGATGCTGGCCTGCCAGGGCCAAGCCCCGTTCTGGGCATCCTGCCCTCCTACAATGCGGCCGGAGGCCACCGACTGCCCGCAGGCTGGGGAGAAAAGTGGGGAGGGGTGTGAATAGAACCCAGGAGTCCTGGCTCCCAGCCCCCCCTGCTCTAACCCACCAGACCCCACTCCCCTCCCAGAGCTGGGGACAGAAAGTGTCCAGATTCCTTACTTGACTGGAACTCTGTAGCACCTAGAAGAGAAAGAGAGGGATGAGTGAGGTGTGAAAACTGCACACGACCCAGACCCCTCCAGCAGGGGGCAGTGCTGCACCCAAGTACACACACACACACACACACACACACAATTTTCACAGGCAGATCCCAGAAATTCCTCTTCTCACTGTAAGCAGAGTCAGGCTGAGCTCTACCCTGAGATCTGGTGGTGAATTGTGGCGAGTTGTGGAAAGGAACTTGAGGGGTTGGTCTTGTTTGCATAGACACACCCACCCTGCCTAGCATGAGCCCAAATGGTCCCTTTGGCTTCTGTGGGGTCCCCAGTTTCTCTGTTATTGGGTCAGGAAGAATAAAGTGTTGTTACCCTGATTATGTGAATCAAGGCCAGTGGAACTGTTTCATGACAGAGGGACTCGCCATCAACTAAGTAGCACTCGCTAGACAAGGGACATGGGTTCCAAAACCCAGTGAATTGAGATATGCTGGGGGTAGGTATTTGTATTTGGTGGCATGGGCCCCCGTTGAGACCCTGAAACATCAGCTGCACGTTCTTTTCTCTACTGTTGAATAGCAGAGTTAATTATGTTCCTGTTAAGGGTCTAGTTATAGGCAGCTGAGCTGAATTCACGTTGGGCCAATGGTGCACCAGCACCAGGGCTCCCCTACTACAAGCAGAAATCACTCAGATCTGAGTGCTCTGTTAACTAGTGGGGAAGCGTGAAGATCTATTGGTAAGCAGCTGGCAGGGCAGAGCAGTTGGTGGGACAGTTGGAGCGGCCCACTGGACGGCGAGTGAAGCGAAGTGGTGCAGAGCGGAGCAGTTCGTGGGATGGCGGGAGTGGCTCATGGGACAGCTGGTAGAGTGGAGCGGCTTGTGGTGAAGGCTGCAGCAGAAACCGACGGAGAGGCGGGGCAGTCGGCCTTGGACCCAGTCGCGGGCAGGATGTAGAACTCTGCAGATAAACTTTTGAACTCTGGGGCTGCACTGACCAGGGACAGAGACTTTTGGGGTGTTGGGCTTTTGGGACTTTGGGGTGATCTTTTGGGTGGTTGGACTTAAGACCCTGACGGGGAAAGGACACTGCCAGACTAGCTTGGGGGTGGGTTTTTTGCTCATGGATTGTGTTATGAATCCTGTTTGTGGTGTTTCCCCAATGTAATGCCTCATTGTTTCCCTCCTTTATTAAAGGATTTTGCTACACTCAGACTCTGTGCTTGCGAGAGGGGAAGTATTGCCTCTTAGAGGTGCCCGGGGGGGTGGTATGTAATTGTCCCAGGTCACTGGGTGGGGGCTCGAGCCGGTTTTGCATTGTGTTATTGAAACGGAACCCCTGGATACTGAACCTGGCCCTTGTTGCGGCCAACTCAGAGGGGCAGAAGGGTCACATCACAACTCCACCAGGTCCCCTGACAGCCATGGCCTGCCCCCATGTCTCCCATGAGTCCTCGACCTCCTCCCATGGGGGTGGGAGTGGTTCTCTGGCCTTGGGTTTCACCACCCCAGGAAGTGGGGCAAGTAGGGGGACATAGTCTGATACAGGCTTTCCCCCTCGGACTGAGATTCTCCACAGACAGCCCAGACCCTAAATCCAGGTTCTCTGCCCCATAACTTCCCCCCAATGGGTGATAGGGGAAGGGCCCATTCTCTCAGTCATGGTTGTGCATCCCCTGCTCAACCTTGATGAGCTATTCCCTGCCCCATGCCCCACACATCCACCCCAGCCCCACTTATCCATCCCCTCTCTGCCCCCTAAGTCCTACATCTCTCTCCCCTTCCTTTGCCACCTACAACCTACCCTTCCCACAGGCCCTCACCCTGCCACCCCCCCCCAACCATCTCCCCTTTCCCAAAGCCCTCCTGCCCAGTGTAAGTGCTGAGAACCCCACCCCTGGCCTTTTCCTCTTTAAACCCACAGAGGGCAGAGTCCTCCGGCAGGGAGTGCCACAAGTTATTGCAGAGGAAGTAATTCCTTATGGGCTTGAAGGTGTAAGGGACAGAAACCCATTTCTTTTTCAGAGCTGGGGAGAGAACCCAGGAGTCCTGGCTCCCAGTCCCCCCACCCCCATCCCTGTTCTATTCCTTTCCAATCCTCATCCTTCATACCTGCACACCCCCACAGCCAGAAGGCGTCAAATGCCAGGGCCCCCGCAGACTCCGCACTCACCCTCCAGCAGGGGCAGCATGAGAACCAGAATCAGAGCAGGCAGCGGGCAGCGGAGAACACCCATGATACCGGCTCCCCCAACTCCTCTGAGGGCTGGGACCAAAGCCCAGACCGGGAGGGCAAAGTCACTGGCTGCAATTTACAGGCTGCGCGTCACATTAATAAACAGAGCTATAAAACCACGAGGCAGGTAAGTTCTGAGAGGTGCAGATGGCAGCCCCTCCCCCAGCTGGGATAGAACCCAGGAGTCCTGAATTCCAGCACCGCCCCCCTCCTGTCCTATAGGATTAACGATATTGAACAGGTGAGCACAGATACACAGTAGATGGCTTTCTGGCTGTGGGGGAAGAACCAGCCGACGCGAGGAGACCAGATAGAAGTAGCAAAGTGTCATTGAATAGATCCACCCGGAGACCACACGTCGGGAAGGCCCGGGCGGGGATAGCAGGGGGCTGCGGGCCAGGACTGAGCAGAGCTCGTGGCTAACATACGCGTTCAACTCCATCTGGGTTTAAATATTAAACCTTGTATCTGCTTTGAACAGGAAACCGTTTCAGGCTTAATGGCGTGAGACTGAAACCAGGAAATAACCCAACGAATGACCTCTCGGGGGGGGGGAGGGTCTGGGGGGTTAGAACAGAGGGGGAGCCAGGACTCCTGGGTTCTCTGCCCAGCTCTGTGAGGGGAATGAAGTCTAGTGGGCCAGAGGAGGGGAAGCTGGGAGCCAGGACACCTGGGTTTTCTCCCCAGCTCTCGGAAGGGGCGTTCCCTTTGTCACCTTTCACCACCTGCTCTTTATTTTCATACCTCTGTTTGCGAAACTGCCGTGGTATCTGTATTTTCTCCCCCCTCAGATTCCCTTTCACATTCAGGATTCTGTGCCAGACACCACTGGAGCCAGGTGCCTCTGGAGGAATGTGGAGCGTGAGAGGTCTAAGCTGTCTCCTGGCCATTCGGCTGCTGCCACTGCTGGAAGGTGAGTGGTTGGCTGGACACCTGGGAAACAGCCCTTGGAATTGAGACCTCATGGGGGGGGGGGCACAGCGGTTGGGGAGGGAAGACAGGATAGAGGTTATGTGCCAGGCAACCAGGAGCCAGGACTCCTGGGTTCTATTCATTGTGCTCCCCATCTTTCTCCTCAGCTTGTGAGCAGCCAATGGGATCTCCCCGCATTGTGGGGGGTCATGATGCTAAGAATGGGTCCTGGCCCTGGCAGGTCAGCATCCGTCAAGGCAGCAACCATATCTGCGGAGGGTCCCTCATTGCTGAGAGCTGGGTGGTATCAGCAGCTCATTGCTTTAATGGGTGAGTAACTCAGGCGGGAGCCATCTCCCTGCGGCTGTTCCCCAACTGCCACGTCCCAGAGGCAGCTGCTTCTCAGCCTCAGGCTAGCCATCCCCGTCAATTGTCATTATGCAGCTGGTACCCAGCTGCTCCACCCCAGAGTTGGCTGCATCTGATTGCTGGGTGAACCACCTTTATATTCCTCTTGTATCTTGCAGGGACAAATCTGCCTATCATGTGAACCTAGGGGAATATCAGCTCCTGAACCCCTCTGAAAGTCTGGTATCTTTTCCCATCAAGGAGATTTACCGCCACCCCAGCTACACGGATATCGGGTCCAGCGGTGACATCGCGCTGGTGGAGCTGGAAACCCCTGTGAGCTTCAACAGTGTTATCTGCCCCATCTCCCTTCCGGCCTCCTCTGTGGAGTTCCCCGCGGGTATGGAGTGCTGGGTGACCGGCTGGGGTGACACTCAGTACGGAGGTGAGGGGGTGAATGGGGGCCTGTGGGGAAATGGTAGGACTATGGGGGTTAATGGGGGAGGAGGTTCTAGGGGTCCCCTGGATGGTGACTGGAAAACAGCTTTGGGGCATAATTCTACCATAATCTTAACCGCGAACCCTTAACCCTACCCCAACACTAAACCTACCTTTCCCCTTGCCAATAACCCTTATCCTTAAAATTCAGATTAACAGTTATGATCACCCTACACTTAAAGATAACACCATACTCAAACTCCCACCCCACCCTAACTTTTATGGTCCCTGATCTAATCTTTAAATTTAATCCTAACCTTTAACCCTTAATTCTAAACCTAACACAACCTTATCTCCAACATAATCCTTAAACCTAACTAGTAAACCATAGCTAGTAACCAGAAAACTTAACTCTTGACCTTAACCCTAAATCAAAATCTATCACTATACCCCCTGCTATACCCTTAACCCTAACCATAACCCTACTATTGACTTCAATGCTAACACCAAATCAAACTCTAACATTTTACCATAGATACACTCTTAACCCTAACCCATAACCCTAGCCCTACTGTTAACAGCAATGTTAGCCCTAAATCAAAATGTAGCATTATACCCCTGCTGTAACATCAATCATAACCATAAACCTAACCTTGCTGTTAACGGCATTGCTAACCGTAAGTCAAAATCCAGTGCTATACCCGTTATAACCCTAACCCTAACCTTATTTTTAAATGCAACACTAACTGGAAATCAAAATCTAGCATTATACCCCTGCCATACTCTTAATCCTAACCCTACTTTAACTGCAATGCTAATCTAAATAAAAATCTAGCTCTCTACCCCGATATACCCTTAACCCTAACCATATCCCTGACACCAGCCCCAACCCTAAAAATTAACCCTAAATTTAATGTGAATGCTCACCCTACTGCTAAAGCTAAAACTATACACTAACCCAGCAGGGGAGGGATAGCTCAGTGGTTTGAGCATTGGGCTGCTAAACCTAGGGTTGTGAGTTCAATCCTTGAGGAGGCCACTTAGGGATCTGGGGCAAAAATTGGTCCTGCTAGTGAAGGCAGGGGGCTGGACTCAATGACCTTTCAAGGTCCCTTCTAGTTCTAGGAGATTTGGTATATCTCCAATTATTATTACCTTTAACCCCTACTCCTAACCCTTTAGCCTTCATCTTATCTCTAGCCCTTAAATTTAACCCTCATCCTAACCACTAATCTTAACTTTCGACACTGAATCTAACCCTTAAACTCACCCTACTGCTGAATTCTCACCCTAACATAACCTTAACCTCGAACAAATGTTAGGATAATCCTAACACCCTACCAATAACCCTCTTTATTAAACTTCAGGTTAACAGGTTTCAGTGTGGTAGCCGTGTTAGTCTGTATCAGCAAAAACAACAAGGAGTCCTTGTGGCACCTTAGAGACTAACAAATTTATTTGGGCATAAGCTTTTGTGGGCTAAAACCCACTTCATCAGATGCATGGAGTGAAAAATACAGTAGAGAGGTATAAATACACAGCATATGAAAAGATGGGAGATGCCTTAGCAAGTGGGGGCTCAGTGCTAATGAGCCAATTCAATTAAGGGGGAAGTGGGCTATTTTCAACAGCTGATAAGAAGGGAGGAAAAAACATCACTTTTGTAGTGCTAACGAGTTCAGTGTAATCAAGGTGGCCCATTTCAAACAGCTGACAAGAACTCACAGGTGCCACAAGGACTCCTTGTTGTTTTTTCAGGTTAACAGTTACGCTCACCCTACACCTAAAGATAACGCTATGCCCTAACCCTAACCCCAGTAACTTTATAGTCCCTGATCATATTTAGGCTTGGCAGAATTGGATTTTTTTTTATAATTTAGATGAATTATATCAATTGACATTTACTGATCAAAACCAAATCCTTCCAAACCTACCTAAATCGAATCTTTACATTTAACCCTAACCCTTAACTCTAACCCTAACACAACCTTAACACTAACACTTTAACCCTTCTCTATTAACCATGAAAGTTAACTCACCTTAACGCAGGGGTTGGCAACCTTTCAGAAGTGCTGTGCCGAGTCTTCATTTATTCACTCAGATTTAAGGTTTCATGTGCCAGTCATACATTAACCATTTTAGAAGGTCTCTTTCTATAAGTCTATAATATATAAGTAAGCTATTGTTGTATGTAAAACAAATAAGGTTTTTAGAATGTTTAAGAAGCTTCATTTAAAATTAAATTAAAATGCAGAGTCCCCGGACCGGTGGCCAGGACCCAGGCAGTGTGAGTGCCACTGAAAATCAGCTCTTGTGCTGCCTTTGGCACACGTGCCATAGGTTGCCTACCCCTGCCTTAACCCTACCACAAACACTAAATCTTGCTGTACCCCCACCAATAACCCTCATCCTTGACCTTCAAGTTAACAGTTATGCTCACCCTACATCCGAAGATAACCTCTACTCTACCCCCAACCCTAACCTTAACCCTAACCTTAAAGTCCCTCATCTTGCACTGGGTGGGAGATAGTTTTAATTTTGTACATCTTCCTGTGGCCAGATAACCTGTTAGTGTGTCTGTTCTGTGCATGGATCCATAGCAGGTGAGCCAACTGCTAGCTGATTTCCACCATCATTCCTCTTTGGGCTTTGGACTCTCCTTTCACCCGTCCAGTTCCCACCCCTGCTTTACCCCTGTCATGCATTCAGTGTGACCCTGTGGTATCGTGGCAGATCCTGCTGTGGTGCTGCTCGCATGATCGCTGTATGCATGGATTTGCAGCCATCTAGTGTGCTGCTGGCGTACGCCTCCCGTATTTCTCCCTCTTGGATATTACCGCCATTGATTCTGCCTTTGGAGAAAGCCTGATTTTGCATTGCAGACTTTGCTCTGCATGCATACCCTGGAGCTGTAGCAGTCTAGTGCAGGGGTTTTCAATTTTTTTTCTGGTGACCGAGTTCAATAAAATTGTTGATGTCTGTGACCCATAGGAGCTGGGGATGAGGGGTTGGGGGTGTGGGAGTGGCTGAGGGCTGGGGCAGAGGGTTGGAGTGCAGGGGTGAGGGCAGTGGGATGGGGCCGGGAATGAGGGGTTCAGGGTGTGGGAGGAGGTTCTGGGCTGGGCTAGGGGGTTGGGGTGCAGGTTTACCTTGGGCAGCTCCCAGTCAGCGGCGCAGGGGGGTGCAGAGGGAGGCTTCCTACCTGTCCTGGCACCGCGGACCGCGCTGCTCCCCAGAAGCGGCCAGCAGCAGGTCCAGCTCCTAGGCGGAAGCACACAAGCAGCTCTCACTCGCAGGCACCCTCCCCCCCCATCTCCCATTGGCCAGAGTGCGGAGCCGGTGCTCAGGGTAGAGCAGCACACGGAGCCCCGTGGCCCCCCCGCCTTGGAGCCGGACCTGCTGCTGGCCACTTCCGGGGCGCAGCGCGGTGTCAGAAAAGTTAGGGACTAGGCTGCCTTAGGCTGGCAGCACGGCCCACAGAACTTTTAACGGCCCGGTCGGCGGTGCTGGCCAGAGCCGCCGTGACCCACGGCCTTCCATTCCGCGACCCAGTACTGGGTCACGACCCGCAGTTTGAAAACCACTGATCTGGCGAGTTGCTAGTGCTGTCTCCACTGCCATCCTTCTTTGTCTTTGCACCCTCCAATTTCCACACCTAGTTTACAGTCCCTGATTTTGCACTGGGTGAGAGTCTGTGGGAGCTTTGGGCATCCTAGGATTTTGCTGGTGCCAGGGCTCCGTGCACGGATCTCTAGTGATGGCAGCGTCCGGCGGTTTCACACCCAAAGCGGGAAGTGGGAGCAACTGAGGCTTTGATGCTTTAGTAATAACAAATCGGGGGCTCGTACCGAGTTCTGTCCATCCCGTAGCTCTCCAAGCACTTTAGGAAGGAGGTCGGGATCATTATCCCCATTTTACAGCTGTGGAAACTGAGGCAGGGAGAGACCTTTCCCATTCCATGATGGCTCCGTGGGAAGGTGGGGAGTTGGGCTGACCCACAGCTTGTGTCCCACGGGAACCTGTGGACGTGCGAGGGTCAAGGGCTCCCCCTGCTGGTCAGCATGGAGCAGTGCTGGTGCCGGAGTCCCCATCAGTGCCTGGGGATGGGCTGTCCAGCAATGCTCCGTGGATTGATCGCTGCAGCTGTGGAACGGCTTGTCTCCATGGGGGTGACTCCGCCCTGTTCGTCTGTCTGTCCTCAGGGAGCCTGACAGCCCCCAAAACCCTGCAGGAGGTGCAGGTGCCCCTGATAGACAGAGACGCCTGCAACACCCTCTTCAGCACCGGCTCATACCCAGACGACCCTCCGGGGACCGATCCCATCAAGCAGGATATGATCTGTGCAGGGTACCCGCAAGGGGAGAAAGATGCGTGTCAGGTGAGACCCTGTATCCTATTCCCTGACCCCCTCCACCCGTACACCCGGCAATCCCAGATCAGAGCCAGTGCTCCCCAGAAGGGAACAGGCCCCGTATCCCATTCCCTGTTCACCCTAAACCAGCCGGTTCCCCACCCTGGGGCTGGATCAGAGCTGGCACCCCCTAGGGGGGAAAGGCCCCATGTCCCATTCCCCACCCTCCTGAGCCAGCCAGTCCCTGGCACTGGGGCGGGATCAGAGCCGGCGCCCCCAGGGGACATACCAGGACTTGACTCCATGGTTCTGCTGTCTGCAGGGTGACTCTGGGGGACCCTTGGTCTGCGAATGGGACAGCGCGTGGCTCTTGGCCGGGGTGGTGAGCTGGGGCGTGGCGTGCGCGCGCCCCAACCGCCCGGGGGTCTACATCCTGCTGCCCCCCTACGCCGACTGGATCCAGAGCTATGTCCCCACCGTACCCTTCACCGTGCGTAGCATGTCCGTCATGCAGCTCAACAGTGCCGGTGCTAGTCCGTTGGGGGCCCTAAGGAATATTTTGGGGTCCTCCCCCATCCACACTACACTAAACCAGGCAAAGCGGATAGGGGGCCCCCTCGGGCTGCTCGGGGCCATAAGTCATTGCCTAGTCTGCTTGTGCCTAGTGCCGGCTCTGCCTGCCATGCTTCTCCTAGCTGCAGCTGTCCCCATGATCCTGTGAGATGCACCCTCCCATGCCCCAGCGCATACCTCCAGCCCCCCACCAAAGCCCCCTCCAGACGGGGGTTCAGTTCATCACTGCCTCGGATGGGTGCACAGCCCGGATCCCAACTTGGCCTGCGCAAACGCTGCTAATGGTAACAAGGGTGCAAAGGGTTCTGATTTCCTCCAGCAGGGGGAGCAGGGACGCATGCGCGCACACACGCATGCACGCACACACGCATGCATGCACGCACACGCACACACGCAAGCACACAAGCAGTCAAGCCCTAGCCTCCCTCTCCCACTTGCTTCAATGCCAGATTGTGTCCTTATATCCTTCCATTCTCCGCCTCCACCTCTTTATCCCTCTCTTGGGCTCTATGCCAGGCACCTCACAGGCTCCTTCGAGGCCTCTTTACCCTCCTCTTCTGGGTGCCAAAATATCTCTCTACTTTCAGGAAGGGGCTGTTATTTCCTTTTCCTCCGCTTTCTTTAATTATCTTTCCCCGGCAGCTCCACTTCTCTGACCTGTTTTTCCCTTTCCACCTTCTCTGCCTCAGTTTCCCCACCACACACCTGGACACCCTCCAAGACACTGGCACTACGTTGGCTTGCGGGGGGACCCCATCCTCATAGCCTCATTACCATGTGTGCTGCTGCATCAGCTGCTGCCCCATTGACCCATCAAACCTCTGGTGCAATAGGCTTGTGCCTAGGAGAATTAGGGATGGGGGCGGCATGAACAGACCCTGGGCAAGCTCATGGAGACAGGGGGACAAGATGACTTAGCCCTGCAGTGCCCCTGTCTGGCTGTGCTGAGAATTGCAGACAGTGATCAACCCAATCCCCAAGATAATTTAAATCCCCCTCCATCCCTTAGGCCTCTGGGAGGATTTGAACCCATGGCAGGGATTGTGCTAAGAGCACAGCCACAAGGGATCATTGTGGTTCTCCAATCTAGCCTCATGCACGGCACAACCCAGATGGCCCAACCCAGACCTCCCTCCAGCCCATATGTGATGACAGAGCTAGCACATGACTCTTAGAAAGGGTGTCATAAATACAGAGAGAAGGGTAGCCTAAAATCCCTCTTTGGCAGCTGTACAGAATCACCTTTTCTGTAAGGGGTTAAGTAGGTCAAATAACCTAGTTGACACCTGACCAGAAGGACCAATGAGGAAAGACGATACTTTCAAATCTGGGCGGGGGAAAGGTTTTGTTTGTGTTCTCTCTTTGTTGTTCCCTCTCCGGGCGGAGGGAGAAGCCAGGCAGGTACAACATCTCCTGAAAATATACCTGGAATAATACATCTAAATCCACAGAAATTGTAAGTAAGGCAAGGAATTGCGTTAGGTTATCTTTTGTTTTAGCTTGTGAATTTTCCTATGCTACAGAGGTTGTTTTCGTCCTGTTTTTGTAACTGTGAAGCTGAGCCAGAGGGGAATCCTCTGTGCTTTAAATCTTTTTATTACCCTGTAAAGTTACTTTCCATCCTGATTTTGCAGGTGTGATTCTTTTACTTTTTCTTTATAAATAAAGTTCTTCTTTTAAGAACCTGATTGATTTCCAGTGTCCCAGAAACAAAGGGTCTGGTCTGGGCTCACATAGCTAACCAATTCCTTGGTATGTTGTTCTCAAGCCTGCCCAGGAAAGGGGTAATGAGGCTTGGGGGGATATTGATGCCAAGTGACCCTTCCCTGGATGTTTGTTTAAATCACTGGGTGGTGGCAGCGATACAATCCAAGGACAAGGAAAGGTTTGGTGCCTTGTGGAAGTTTTAACCTAAGCTGGTAGAAATAGGCTTAGGGGGTCTTTCATGTGGGCCCCCACATCTGTACCCCAGAGTTCAGAGGGTGTGTGTGGGGACCCTGACAAAGGGAATCCTCCATCCAAGCCCTACCTGCTAGCTGAGCTCGTGTGTGTCTGTTACAAAGGGAATATGCCACCCCATATCTGATAGCTGTGAGGCCATAGGGGTCTAAGTCCGTTAATGGCTATTAGCCAGGCTGGGTAAGGAATGGTGTCCCTAGCCTCTGTTTGTCAGAGGATGGAGATGGATGGCAGGAGAGAGATCACTTGATCATTGCCTGTTAGGTTCACTCCCTCTGGGGCACCTGGCATTGGCCACTGTCGGTAGACAGATACTGGGCTGGATGGACCTTTGGTCTGACCCAGTGTGGCCGTTCTTATGTCTTGAACCCCAGTCCGCCGAGGACCTGGGAACAATCACACTCCAGTCTTCCAGCAAGTAGCTTGCAGCGAGCGCTAGGACTGGGGGCCATGAACCCCGACAGGGGTACAAGCTCTGCCCCTGCTCTCTCAGCAAGATCCTGATTCGGCTGCGGCTCTCTGAACCTGACCCCTGGTGTCCTTGGTAACAGACCCTTGATCCCGGCCATTTGGTTTCTCTCTGGAGTCTCACTCCTGGCATTCCAGCCTGGCCTGGTTCCTCTGGCCCATGGCCAGTTCTAACCCCTAGGCCGCCCACAGCAGCTGGGCTAGCATGGGTCACTTATAAAGGGAATTGAGGGCTTCCCCATCCAGCCCATATCTGATAGTTGAGCTGGCATGTGGTTTTAGAAGGGGAATTGACTCTTACTTTCAGTACTCCAAGCGACAGAGAATCAATGCACTTCCCCCACATAGGAATTTTCCCCAGAGATTAATGCTCCTCCCTTTTAAGGTGTTAATCGAAATGAAAAGATTAAAAAGTGTGGAATAGAGAGCACTCTGCCCACACAATGTATCTGATGTGTGTATTGGGTTTCTCTGGTACTGATGGAGATGGGGGGGGCCCCCCCCGTCGGGCTGGGCGCTGCAAAGACACATAGGGAGAGACAGTCCCTGGGTACCTGGGGAAAGAGAAGAGCCCAGGGGAGGAGGAGGTGTGAGGGGCAGAAGGGTGTGTGGGGATACACCCCTCAGATATGTCCATCTGTGCAGAGATCCCCATCTGGCACCAAGAAGCAGCCACCTCTGGGGCGAAGCAGCTGGAGAACAGCCACACAACAAGGCCTCACGGGAATGGGTCACCCAGCACTGAGCTGGAGCAAGGGACTCAAAGTGGGGATGAGTGAATCGCAATTTGGCCCGGACACCGGGGTTCAACCCCTGGCTCCTGGGAAAAGCGCCAGGGGATTTATGGCCATTTTATATCTTGAGAACAGGTTTTAAAAAAACCAAAGACTAAAAAGGAAAGACCGTGCAGAAAGATAGAGGTATATTATACACAGATTTTGCAGACTCAACAGTGTTGATTCAGAAACAGATCTGGCGGAATTGGTAGAGTCCCCCTACCCTGAAAGTATTTATAATGCCACAATGGTGTTCTGGGAGTGGGAGTGAGATCTAGTGGTTAGAGTGAGAGATGCTGCTGGGAGTCAGGACTCTTGGGTTCTATCCCCAGCTCAGGGAAGAGAGGTTTCCCGCATGTTTGGAAGAGAAACTGAAAAAGAGACTTTTCCATCCCATTGAAATCCAGTGGAGGCAGAGAGGTTATTTTATCTCTGTATTTGACACTGGTGCGACCGCTGCTGAACTAGTGTGTCCAGCGCTGGTGCCCACAATTCAAGAATTATGTTGATATATTGGAGAAGATTCAGAGAAGAGGCATGACAATGACGGAAGGATTAGAAAACCTGCCTTAGAGTGATGGACTCAGAGAGCTCCATCCATGTGGCTTAGGAAAGAGAAGGTTACAGGGTCTCCTGGTCACCGTCTATAAATACCTACACGGGGAACAAATATTTAGTAATGGGCTCTTCAGTCGAGCAGCTCCAATGGCTGCAAGTTGAATGCAGACGAAGGCAGCCTGGAAAGAAAGTATAAATTTTTCACAGTGAGAGTAATTAACCATTGGAACAATTCACCGAGGGTCGTGCTGGATTCTCCATCTCACTGACCATTTTTAAAGCAAGACTGGCAGTTGTTCTGAAAGCTCTGCCCTAGGAGTTATTTGGGGGCAGGTCTCTGGCCTGTGTTATACCAGGGGTCAGACTAGCTGATCGCAGTGCTGCCTCCTGACCGCAGAATCCATGAACCTCCCAGGATAACCGTACCCCCATTGCAACCTGGGCTCTGCCGGGGCACTGTCCTTGGCCAGCTGTTCTTGACGCATTCAGCTGCTAACAAAACAGGGAAATGAAAATCACTCTGGGCTTCCCCCCAGTAACCTGGGAGGTTGCACGTTTTTATAGGATGGCTGGGCTGGGGCAATTCCAGCACAGCAGAATGAGAACGGTCACGCCCTCCTCGCGTGTTGAATTTGGAAGCAGAGCCGTAACTAGGCATTGCAGCGCCCGGGGCGAGCCAGCATATTTACACTCCCTAGAGGCGACACATGGAGGGGACCAAATTTCTGCCTTCCATTGAGCACAGAGGTTTTCAAATTTTTGCCAGCAGGTCAGAGGCTGGTGGGAGCTGCCCGGCCCACTCGGGCCCCAGGGTCTCCATGCTGTGGGAGCTCTGGTGCTGGCTGGCTGCCTTGAGGAGCTCTTGCCTCTGCCCTGATGGAGGCCGGCACTGGCTGGAGATGCCCCCTGGAGCTGAGCCTGGCTGTCACGCGATGCTCCCTGAGGTGCTTCCTGCAGTGCTCATCCCCGCTTGGGCCTCTGCCTCTCAGCAGCTCGCCGCCCAGGGACCTGCAGCAGCAGAGCCTGGAGCATGTCAGGGGTGCAGCCCGGAGCTGTGCCACCCGCCCTGCCTGGGGAGCACCCGGAGTTTGCAGAGGTGGCCCGGCTCGGAGAGCAGGGCAGAGAGGGCTGCCGGGTAGCCAGCCAGCGCCTCAGCTCCCACATTATAGAGGCAATTGCCAGAGTAGGCTGGGTGGCTCCCACCAGCTTCCGATCCGCCAGCCAGGGCTGCCCAGAGAATTCAGGGGGTCTGGGGCAAAGAAATTTTGGGGGCCCCTTCTATAAAAAAATTGCAATACTATATTCTCCTGAGGGCCCTTGCGTGGCCCACGGCAAATTGCCCCACTTGCTCCCCCCCACGGGCACCCCTGGGAAAAATAAACCTTCCGCATTTCGGCACAAACCCAGTTTTGAGAAAACTTCTTTACAAGGTATCACTGGTTCTCAGCATCAGCTAGTGCTAAAAGGCACTAAAGCTCATTAAAAGGGTGGGACAAATATTTTCCATCAAAACTTTTTCTGGATCAAAAACTAGGGGATCAAAAAATCACGGACAATGTCTGCTTTCCTTCCAAATGTGTTGTTTTTTTAATTGAAAAGCTGAAATTAGTCTGCCAAAACCTGACTATGGTTTGGGGTTTCAGAAGTGTGTGGCTGCTTGCTGTGTTTGATTGTTTAAAGAAACAATACAAAAATTCTGCTTAAAAAAAATCCAAAACTTTTGAACCACCTCAGCTTGTAACCAAACGCCTGAGCCCATCCAGTCAGAGATTTTTCCAGGTTTCTGATACTCTGCTGGCTTCCTTGACTAATATCTGTCTCCATAACTTTGGGTTCATTTAGGTTAGAACATAAGAACGGCCAGACTGGGTCAAACCAAAGGTCCATCCAGCCCAGTATCCTGTCTGCCGACAGTGGCCAATGCCAAGTGCCCCAGAGGGAGTGAACCTAACAGGCAATGATCAAGTGATCTCTCTCCTGCCATCCATCTCCATCCTCTGACAAACAGAGGCCAGGGACACCATTCCTTACCCAGCCTGGCTAATAGCCATTGATGGACTTAACCTCCATGCATTTACCTGTTTCCTAGAGACTGGCTCCATGTGGTCCCTCACAAACTGGAGACGGTTACTGTGGGTTTGTCTTTAGTTCAGCTTATGTACATACTCCACAAACTGAGCATTTGAGCTTGTTCCAGAATCTGGGATGGGCCTATGTTGTGAAAACTGAAATGCTCAAAATAGCACATGCATGTGACTGGACACAGGGTGCTAAAATTAAATTAACCCAGGGGGTCTCAAACTGGGGGTCAGGACCCCTCAGGGGGTCACGAGGTTATTACTGGGGGTCGCGAGCTGTCAGCCTCCACCTTAAACCCCACTTTGCCTCCAGCATTTATAATAGTGTTAAATACATAAAAAAGTGTTTTCAATTTATAAATGGGGTGGAGATCGCACTCAGAGGTTTGCTATGTGAAAGGGTCACCAGGACAAAAGTTTGAGAACCACTGAATTAACCCCTCTGGAGCCTCAGGGAATGCAGGGGAGGGGGGCGTCTCCCTTGGTAGGGTTGGGAAGGATATTGCTCTTCTCATGCCATCCCTCCCCCCAGTGGCTAATTTGAAATGAAGCTCCCCTCCCCTGACATGAATCTCCCTATGGCACTGAAATTACATGTAGACTATAATGTGGCATTTGAGACGTGAAAGGGACGGGAGCCCTAAGGGGAAAGCTCACAGCTTGGCTCTTCTGCAAGCCTCAAACTGCTGATGAGCTTTAGGGTGGGGAAGGCTGCGCCTCCCAGACAGCCTGGCCCTGCCCCCATCCGACCCCCACCCACATCCTGCCCCCAAACGCCCCCCTCAGAATCCCTGACCCATCCTGCTCCTTGCCCCCTCACCGTCCCCCAGAGACTCCCCCAATCACCCCCCAGGACCCCACCCCTGCTCCCTGACTCCTGACTGCCCCTACTCCTATCCATCCCCCAACGCCCCCAATCCAACCCCCCCATTCCCTGCCCCCTGACCGCCCCCCCAACCTCCGCCCCCTCCCTGTGCCCTGACTGTCCCCAGGGCTCCCTGCCCCTTAGCCAACCCTCCTGGCCCCAGCCTCTTACCCCTGGCTCCCTCCTCACCCGGAGCCTCAGCGCCTCGCCCAACAGCCGCAGCGTGTCTCCGGCGGGGCCCCTGAGCCCCGCCCCGCTCCCAGCCGCGTGGGCAGGGGGCGGGGCTGGGAGCTCCACGCCGAGCGGAGGGAGCTGAGCTCAGCCCGGAGCTCGCAGCCCCGGCCCCTCCCCACGCGGCTCTGAGCGGGGCGGGGCTCAGGGGCCCCGGCGGAGACTCGCCGCTTGGTGTGCTCAGGCTCCGGGAGAGGGGCGGAGGCGGGAGCCTCCGCTGTTCTCTTGGGGGGCCCCTGCGGAGCCCGGGGCAAATTGCCCCCTTCCCCCCCCCCCCGGGCGGCCCTGCCGCCAGCTGCTGGGACGTGGTGCCGGGGTCTCTAGCAGCCTGCTCTGGTGCGTCCACTCCCCAGGCAGGGTTCAGTCAGTGCAGTGGAGACAGCTGGGGTTGGCCAAGACAGGATGAGGTGAGGCTGGATCATGGGTTGTCTCCACTGCCCACTACCCTTATCATTTCTGGTGATGACTCTGGTGCAGAGTGAGGGTGGAGTGGGGATGTAGGAACCGGCCCCTACCTTCCATGGGGAGGGGAAAGAGAGACGGTCTGATGTGGGGAGGGAATTGGGCTAGTGAATACCGGGGCATGCAACCCTTTTGCCCTTCTTTGATCCCCCTGCCCATGTAGCCTGGATTTCTGCATTCAATCCTGAGCCACCTCCATTCAGGTCAGTGGGGATTGTTAACTCTGGAACCTACAGATGACAACTTGAATAGCAACAGTTCTAATATTTTTAACTGTTGCTGAGGATAGCAGGGCTGTTTCAAGAGAGTGGGTGGAGCTACTGGCACCCGTTCCCCCAGATACACAGTGAAATATCTGTGTAGAACCCACACGTCCCCCGCCTTCACACAGAGTAATATCCTTCCCTTCTTTTCCTAGGTGCCCAGGGGAGTTGGAATCAGGCAGGTAAGACAACCACAGAGAAACACCAGCCTTATCTGCCCTGGGCATGTGGAATGAGAATGAGGTTGGGAGCCAGGACTCCTGGGCCCTATACCCAGTTGTGGGAAGGGAGTGGGATCTAGCAGGTTAGAGCACAGGAAGAAGGTGGTATTATTGGGGTTAGGGATAAGGGTTAAGGTTATCATTGGGTTAGGGTTAAGAGTATCATTGGGGTTATGACAAAGTTTGTCATAATGATTAGAGTGAGGGTTGAAATATGGATTTCTTTCTTTCTTTCTTTTGGCAGAACCAAGATAGGATGAGTTAAAGTTTTACCAATTTAATTGGCCAATGTAAATAATACTCTCTCCCAAACTAAGGGATGTATGTTTCTCTCCATTTCCATAGAAGCAGCACACAGACCCATTGACCTAACAAGGGGCGGAGGCAAACCTCACACTGACAAGTCAAGGAGAAGACAGCCTGGTGTCTACACACAGCAGGAGAGCGAAGCTCCGTCTGGATTTTACTTTTCAGAAGGATCCATTGCAAAGATTTACTGGGCTATAAAGACGGGGGGCTGAACCTCAAGTAACTGAATCAACTGATTGCGTATGGTATTCCTACATTAGAAGCGTGTACGGGGCAAGGTCTTTTCTGAGAGCTAACGACATGCCGGTGATTAACATCTTTGTGAAATGTCTGTAGTAACACTATGGGGGAATTATGGACACTCCATGATATTATGTTTGAAAGTCTGCGGCCAGACAAAGGAAGGAGCAGTTCCTGCCCAGGCAAGAAGTGGGGTGGGGGGAAGAGAATTTACCTGTCTCTTAGGTAAATTAAGCTTGGTGGGATGAAAACAATGGAAGCCTCATTTACGCATAGCGGGACGGAAAGCCTGCGTTTTGCTAGATCAAGTTTTAGACTTTTACATGTTTGTTTTCACGTTTATGTCCTTGTAACTCTTCCTAAGTTTAGTCCTTTTCCATTCACATCACTTTCCCTCTCTCCTATTGTTATAAATGCCTTTTATTTTATCACCCACCAGCTCAGTGCTGTGTTTGCCGGGAAGGGTGTATCTACCCCCCAGTTAAGTTAATAAGCTGTGATGTGCTTTTGTGTCTTGAAAAGAACCAATGAACCTTACGATTTCTCTGAGGTGTCCAGGAGAAGGCTGGATGCTTCGGTTTGAGGGACATTTGGGAGTGGGGGTGTGTTGGGGTCACCCTTGCTGGTTGTAACCAAGGCTGGTGGAAAGCAGCGTAGGGCTGTGGGGTGTAGACAGGCTGCTAGGAAGAGTGCTGCTGAGCCAGGGGTGCTTAGCACATGGACATTCAGGGTGTGACCTGCCAGCTGGTAGGATGGACGTGAGCAGGCCAAGTTGGGAGGTAGAACCGCATCAAAGGTTACAGGTCAGGCAGTGACACAACCCCTCACTGGTCTGGATTTGCACTCCCAAGTCATCTGTCCCCCACCTAGACTGGGTTCCTCTCCCACACCAACCATTCCTTGCCCTTGATGTAGATAGACCATGTCACCTCTGTTAGCACTGCGGTAAATCCCCCCTGAGTTTGTGGGCTGCAGTTTCCAGGACACCCTTGGGACGGGTGACAATCTGAGCTCAAATCCCTGCTCACCTGCTGTGACCGATATCGCGGCAGCCTGAGGGACTCTTGCTTCAACTTCAGATAGGTCTCTCTGGCCGTGGGAACCGGCATGGAAACGCTAAAGACCCTAACTTTGAGTTGGAGCAGATGATACGAGCCTAATAAATGGTCACCTCCCTCTGCCTCATTGCGAGTTCTATGCACATGGGGGTTTCTGGCTCACTTGCAGGGAGGGGGACACATCTGGATTTGCTTCAGAGTGATTCATGCCAAAGTCCCAGTGCTGGTTATGCAGCTCCTCGGTCTTTGGGAATGTCTACACTGCACGCTAAGCCCGGGTGTTACTCCCCACTCCGGGATGCCACCCGAGGTACTGGGGTACCACTGAGCCCGCCTGTTCCACCAGCTTACACCATCCTGCTGCGCCAGGCCCTCAAGCCTCCTCCAGCGCACACACAGGTAGGGACACACCCAGCTGCAGAAAGACACAGACACTGAGATCGGCTCTGCGTGGGAAGACTCAGCTAGGGAATTGTATTGTCTTTCTCTGCACAGAGAACTGTACCTCGTAAGCTCATGGAATTCACCCCCTCCCTCAATGTGGAGGAAGATATGCACAGATCCCCCCCCCCCCGAGTTATGAATTCCAGAAACTGGCTTTAGAGAAAGCAAAAACAAGTGTATTAATTACAAAGGATAGAGTTTAAGTGATTATAAGGGATAGCAAACAGATCAAAGCAGATTATTGAACAAATAGAACAAGCACATAAACTAAGCTTAATACAGTAAAGAAACTGGTTACAAATAGAAATGTCTCACCCTAAATGTTGTTTTAGGTATTTCTTTCACAGGCCAGACACCTTTTCCAGTCTGGGCTCGGCTGTTCTCTCCCACTTTTGTCTTTGTTTCTTAGATGTTTCCAGCAGTCACCGTGGGCAGGGATTCAGTGAAGAGTGAAGACTGATTACATCTCTCCCTTGTCTTAAATAGGTTGTACATATGGCAGGAACCCTTTGTTTGCCAGCGTGGTTCCCTTCCACCCCCAGTGGAAAAATACTGGTATTCTATCATGGAATCCAGTACCAGGTGACTTAATCACATGACCCTGCAGTGTCAAAGCAGCCATGCGTCAAAGGTTGTTTCTAGCATCCCAGGAAGCATCTTCAAAGCTCCCCCTAATGACCCATCCAGGCTGATTGCATTCTGTCCGGTGGGCATTCCCCAGGTGTAAACCCACTTGTAATTGTTACATAGTCAATATTCCTAACTTCAGATACAGAAATGATACTTGCATACAAATAGGATAATCATATTCAGCGAATCATATCATTGGAAAGGTTATCTCACAAGACCTATCTTGCATAAAATACATCTTCGATATGCTATAATCATATTATAACAATATTTCTACGAAGAATATGGGGTGTAGCATCACAATTTTATTAAATTTTTTATCAATCGCCTAGAAGAAAACATGACTAATAAATGTTGCAGATGACACAAAAATTGGGGGAGTGGTAAATAAGGAAGAGGACATATCACTGATGTGTGTTTCAACGTGGCTAAATGAAAATGTGTCCACCTAGGAACAACGAGTGTTGGCCATTCTTACAGGATGGGGGACTCACTCCTGGGAAAAAGAGACTCTGAAAAAGATAACCGGGGAAACATGAGCTCCCAGCATGACGCTGTGGCCAAAACAGCTAATATGATGCTGGGATGTATAAACAGGGGAATCTCTAGTCGGAGCAGAGATTTGATTTTACCTCTGTATTTGGCACTGGTACGACCACGGCTGGAATCCCATGTCCATTGCTGGTGCCCACAATTCAAGAACAATGTTGATAAATTGGAGAGGGGTCAGAGAAGAGCCATGAGAATGATTAAAGAATTATAAAACCTGCCTGAGAGTGAGAGACGCAAGGAGCTCAGTCTATTTAGCTTAAGAAGGTGAAGGGGTGACTTCACCCCAGTCTATCGATACCTACACGGGAAACACATATTTAATAATGGGCTCGTCAGTCAGGCGGATCCAATTGCTGCAAGTTGAAGCTGGACAAATGCAGACTGGAAATAAAGTGTAAATTTTTAACAGTGAGAGTAATTAAGGTTTGGAACAATTTACCAAGGGTTGTGGTGGGGTCTCCCTCACTGACATTTTTAAAAGCAAGACTGGATGTGTTTCTAAAAGCTCTGCCCTAGGAGTTATTTGGGGGCAGGTCTCTGGCCTGTGTTATACCAGGGGTGAGACTGATCACAGTGGTGCCTGCTCACCTTAGATTCTACGAACCCCCCATGCTAACCTTACCCCCATTACAATCTTAGCTCTGCCGGGGCACTGTCCTTGGCCAGCTGTTGTCAGCACAGTCAGTTGAAAACAAAACAGGGAAGTTAAAAGCAAAATGGGCCTCCCCACTGTAACCTTGACCAATGCACTTTTTTGTTGGTTTTCCAGGATGCCTCTATTGGGGCAATTCCAGGCAGAGCAGAATGAGAATGGTTGCACCCTGTCTGCATGCAGAATTTAGCCGCAGTTGTTTCCTTGTGTGGCTTATGAGGGGATGGGTCACACCTGTTCTCTCTAGATCTGGGGAGGGTGGAGGCAGGAGCCTTGTCTATAAAAACCTGCCCTGGCCCATTCGTTCTCCAGCCGGGCTTTGGTCAGAGCGATGGAGCCAGCTGGGTTTGGCCAAGACAGGAGCAGGCAAGGCTGGCTCATGGGGCATCTCTGCTCCCTCCTGGCCATGGCACTGCTGGCGACGAGCCTGGTGCAGGGTGAGTGTGGGGTGGGGTGGAGTGGAGATGGGAGACGGGGACCTAGCTTTCTTTCTTTCTTTCTTTCTTTCTTTCTTTCTTTCTTTCTTTCTTTCTTTCTTTCCCACCTAGTGGCAGAATGAAGACAGGATGTGTTAAAGTTTTACCGAGATGGCTTGTGTTAATTTATTTAATTGGCCACTTTTATATTTAAATAACTTTGTTCTCAATCCCATGATATCTTTAACCTAACCTCCATGGTAGCCTGAATCCCCAGTAATCCCAGCCCTGCCTGCTCTCTTTTCACTCCCTAAGCGCTTGCAGCATAGACTTGCCCAAACTCACCCATCCACATGCTGGCAGGGACATTATATCTCTGTCCGACCAAAGGGCCTCATGGGGTCTCTGAGGCTCAGCTGATTGTCGAATTATTGTGAGATGTTTATGTGGGGAATGAGTTTAGAGCTAAGTGACATAGGATGTTGTGTTCCAAATCTGATGGGACGTCTGAAAACTGGACGCCCGTGGAGACAGCCTCTGAGTACTGTCAGCATGAGGTGCAGGCTGGAGATTCACAAAGGCAAATGGACCTGCAGAATGTGGCGGGTGAGGTCTCAGGAATGGTGGATCCCAGCGTTATGGGCTGGACAAGGGCTGTAAGAACTAACCATTGAGTGAGTAACACCCTATCAGACAGGACAGCACCTTGCGAACAGGTACAGGTACTAGACTGTGTTTTTTTCTTCTACCTGTAACCTCATGTTTCCACATCCTGTTCCTTGCCTTTACTTTGTATCTCTCCCTCACCCTGTGTTAAAACAGCTTCGCTTTGGTTTTACTGTAGACAGGTCTGTGACATACTCAGGGCACAATCCAGACCAATGAGTAGCTGTGTCACCCTTGCCCTGTAACCTGGGGTGCCCATTGCTGCTGTAGCCTCCACTCTGGACGGCTCACAAACAGCCTCCAACATGCAGGTCACTCCCAGCTATGTCTGTGTGTGGGCTGCAGCCACCCAGGCACACCTGGACTCTTACCAGGCTTAAAGAGTCCCATGGGGTGACCTCAACATACCCCCAGCCCCAGATTTCCCCCAGAAACGTATGTTCTGGGCTGCCCAGCCCTCTCCTGGAAAGTGCAAACATACTAAGTCTGTTATACCTTTAAGGGAATACTATGCTGTGACTGGCTGTACCAGACCCTGCGGAAGGCCTCACAGTCCTACCCCCACCCCATCCCAGGGATGGGCAGTAGAGGTGAATCTATGGGTGGGGAGACAGCGGTTGGGGAGGGAAGACAGGATGGAGCTTATGTGCCAGGCAACCAGGAGCCAGGACTCCTGGGTTCTAGCCCTGGGTGTGGGAGGGGAGTGGCATCTAATGGGTTAGAGCAGGGGGGTGCTGGGAGCCAGGACTCCTGGATTCTCTCCCCGGCTCTGGGAGGGGAGTGGGGTCTGGTGGGTTAGAGCTGAGGGGCTGGGAACCAGGACTCCTGGTTTCTATTCACTCTTTTCCCCACCTTTCTCCTCAGCTTGTGAGCAGCCAATGGGATTTCCCCGCGTTGTGGGGGGTAATGATGCTGATTATGGGTCCTGGCCCTGGCAGGTCAGCATCCGTGAAGGCAGCAACCATATCTGCGGAGGGTCCCTCATTGCTGAGAGCTGGGTGGTATCAGCAGCTCATTGCTTCAATGGGTGAGTAACCCAGGTGGGAGCCATCACTGTGCAGCTGTTCCCCAACTGCCACATCCCAGAGGCGGCTGCTTCTCAGTGCCAGGTGAACCATCCTCTTGCAGCATCACTGTACGGCCATTACCAAGCTGTCCCACCCCAGAGATGGCTGCATCTATTGCCAGGCGAGCCATCCCTGTGTGGTGTTATGAGCTGCTGTTCCCCAATTGCCCTGCCCCAGAAGCAGCTGCATCTGAGCCTCAGGCTAGCCATCCTCATCAGTTGTGCAGCTGGTACCCAGCTGCCCCACCCCAGAGTTGGCTGCATCTGATTTCTGGGTGAACCACCTTTATATTCCTCTTGTATATTGCAGGAACAAGTCTGCCTATCATGTGAACCTAGGTGAATATCAGCTCATGAACCCCTCTGAAAGTCTGGTATCAATTCCTGTCAAGGAGATTTACCGACACCCCAGCTACACTGAAATGAGGTCCAGTGGTGACATCGCGCTGGTGGAGCTGGAAACCCCTGTGAGCTTCAACAGTGTTATCCGCCCCATCTGCCTTCCGGTCTCCTCTGTGGAGTTCCCCACGGGCATGGAGTGCTGGGTGACCGGCTGGGGTCACACTCAGTACGGAGGTGAGGGGGTGAATGGGGGGCAGTTGGGAAATGGTAGGACTTTGGGAGTTAATAGGGGAGGAGGTTCTAGGGGTCCCCCAGATGGTGACTGGAAAACAGCTTTGGGGAATATTACTACCATAATCTTAACCTTAACCCCTAACCTACCTCTAATTCCTAATACTCACCTGAACTCTAACCTTACTTTGAACTGTAACAATAACCATAAATCAAAATCGAGCACAATGACCCGGATATAACCTAGACCCGAAGCAGAACCCTGACCTCCACCCCCAACCTAAAACTTAACCCTACATTTCATTTAAATGCTCACCCTACAGCTAAAGCTGAAACTGTATGCTAACCCTAACCTTTAACCTGAACCCTGTCTCTATCCCTTAACCCTAACCACTCAATCTTAACACTTAACCCTAAATCTAACCCTTAGACTCAACCCTAATCCTTAATTCTCACCCTACACAACCTTAACCCCCACCCGTAACCCTACCCCAACACTAAACCTACCCCATCCTTCTGCCTGCCAATAACCCTTATCCTTAATAGTCAGATTATTAAGATCCTTAAGATTCAGTTATGATCACCCTACACTTAAAGATAACACCATACTCTAACTCCCACCCCCATCCTAACCTTTATGGTCCCTGATCTAACCTTTAACTGTAACCCTATCTCTTAACCCTTAATTCTAAACCTAACACAACCTTATCTCCAACATAATCCTTAAACCTAACTATTAATCCTTAGCTATTAACCAGAAAACTTAACTCTGGCCCTTAACCCTCAATCAAACTCTAACATTATACCACAGATACACCCTTAACCCTAACCCATAACCCTAGCCCTACTGTTAACAGCAATGCTAGCCCTAAATAAAAATCTAGCATTGTACCCCTGCTATACCCCTAACCCTAACCTTATTTTTAACTGCAACACCAACCATAAATCAAAATCTAGCATTATACCCCTGCTGTATTCTTAATCCTAACTATAACCATAACCCTACGTTAACTGCAATGCTAATCTAAATAAAAATCTAGCTCTCTACCCCTGATATACTCTTAACCCTAAACATATCCCTGACACCAGCCCCAACCATAAAAGTTAACCCTAAATTTAATGTGAATGCTCACCCTACCGCTAAAGCTAAAACTATACACTAACCCCTACTCCTAACCTTTAGCCTCAATCTTATCCCTAGCCCTTAAATTTAACCCTCACCCTAACCACTAATCTTAATTTTCGACACTGAATCTAATCCTTAAACTCAGCCCTACTGCTGAATTCTCACCCGAACACAGCCTTAACCTCGAACAAGTTTTAGGGTAATCTTAATGCTTACCCTACCAATAACCCTCTTTCTTAAACTTCAGGTTAACAGTTATGCTCACCCTACAGCTAAAGATAACACTATACCCTAACCCTAACCCCAGTCCTAACATTTATGGTCCCTGATCACATTTAGGCTTGGCAGAATTTGATTTTTTTTATAATTTAGATGGATGATATCAATGTTTATTTGTAAGCACTTCCCCGCATTTTATCAATTTAAATTTTCACAGTTGTGGGAAATTATAAGGGGAGAGTCAAACAATAATTATTTAATTCCCGTAGATGATGAGATTCAAAAAGTGAAACCTTTATGACCGCTGCATAATTACCTGCAGCATGTGCTCCAGTAACCCAGACATCAGCTGTTTTAGCAGAACTGTGAATGCATGCTTTATGTAGCATTCATTACCATCTGCATTATCAGGGCTCTGGGCTGGGGGTGCAGGCTCTGGGGTGGGGCTGGGGATGAGGGGTTTGGGGTTCAGGAGGGGGCTATGGGTTTGGGGGGCTCAGGGCTGGGGTAGGGGATTGGGGCACAGGGTTGGGGTGCAGGTTTACCTTGGGCGGCTCTTGGTCAGCGGCATAGTGGGGGTGCTAAAGCAGGCTTCCTGCCCGTCCTGTCACCGCTTACTGCTCTGCGCCCCAGAAGCAGCCAGCAGCAGGTCTGGCTCCTAGGTGGAGGTGCGCAAGCAGCTCTTCCTCACAGGCACCACCCCTCGATCTCCCATTGGCTGGTACCTGGGCAATGGGAGTACGGAGCCGGTGCTCAGGGTGTGGGCACCACACACAGCCCCGTGGCCCCCACACCTGGAGCCGGACCTGCTGCTGGCTGCTTCCAGGATGCAGCGCGGTGTCAGAACAGGTAGTGACAAGCCTGCTTTAGCCAGGCAGCACGGCCCACGGGACTTTTAATGGTCCGGTCGGCGGTGCTGACCAGAGCCGCCGTGACCCACTGTCTTCCATTTCACGACCCAGTACCGGGTCACGATCCACAGTTTGAAAACCACTGATCTGGCGAGTTGCTAGTGCCGTCTCCACTGCCATCCTTCTTTGTCTTTGCACCCTCCAATTTCCACACCTAGTTTACGGTCCCTGATTTTGCACTGGGTGAGAGTCTGTGGCAGCTTTGCGCATCCTGCTGTGGCCTGGGATTTTGCTGGTGCCAGGGCTCTGTGCATGAATCTCTAATGTTGCCAGTGTCTGGCAGTTTCATGCCCGAAGCAGGTCCCTCCACTGATGGGGAAATGGGAGCAACTGAGGCTGTGGCCTTGATCCTTTAGTAATAACAAATTGGGGGCTCGTACCTAGTTCTGTCCATCCAGGAGATCTCCAAGCGCTTTACAAAGGAGGTCGGGATCATTATCTCCATTTTACAGCTGTGGAACTGAGGCAGGGAGAGACCTTTCCCATTGCATGATGGCTCCATGGGAAGGTGGGGAATTGGACTGTGCAAGTGTGTGTGTGTGTGGGGTGGGGGGTCAAAGGCTCCCCCTGCTGGTCGCACAGAGCGGTTCTGGTGCCAGAGTCCCATCAATGGCTGGGAATGAGCTGTCGACTGATCGCTGTAGCTGTGGAACGGCTTGTCTCCATGGGGGTGACTCCACCCTGTTCGTCTGTCTGTCCTCAGGGAGCCTGACAGCCCCCCAGACCCTGAAAGAGGTGCAAGTGCCCCTGATAGACAGAGACGCCTGTAACACCCTCTTCAACAACGGCTCATACCCCGACGACCCTCCGGGGATCGACCCGATCAAGCAGGATATGATCTGCGCAGGGTATCCGGAAGGGAAGAAAGATGCGTGTCAGGTGAGACCCTGTATCCTATTCCCTGACTCCCTCCACCCGTACACCCGGCAATCCCAGATCAGAGCCAGTGCCCCCCAGAAGGGAACAGGCCCCGTGTCCCATTCCCTGTCCACCCTGAACCAGTCAGTTCCCCGCCATGGGGCTGGATCAGAGCTGGCGCCCCCTAGGGGGGAAAGGCCCCATGTCCCATTCCCCACCCTCCTGAGCCAGCCAGTCCCTGGCACTGGGGCGGGATCAGAGCCGGTGCCCCCTAGGGGGGAAAGGTCCCATGTCCCATTCCCCACCCCCCTGAGCCAGCCAGTCCCTGGCACTGGGGCGGGATCAGGGCTGGCGCCCCCAGGAGACATACCAGGAATTGACTCCATGGTTCTGCTGTCTGCAGGGTGACTCGGGGGGACCCTTGGCCTGCAATTTGAACAGCGCGTGGCTCTTGGCTGGGGTGGTGAGCTGGGGCGTGGAATGCGCGTGCCCCAATCGCCCGGGGGTCTACATCCTGCTGCCCCCCTACGCTGACTGGATCCAGTGCTGCATCTCCACCAAACCCTTCACTGAGTCTTGCATGTGCACCATGCAGCCCAACAGTGCTGGTGCTAGCCCGTTGGGGGCCCTAAGGAATATTTTGGGGGCCTCCCCCACCCACACTACACTAAACCAGGCAAAGCGGATAGGGGGCCCCCTCGGGCTGCTCGGGGCCATAAGTCATTGCCTAGTCTGCTTGTGCCTAATGCCGGCTCTGCCTGCCATGCTTCTCCTAGCTGCAGCTGTCCCCATGATCCTGTGAGATGCACCCCCCCCCCATGCCCCAAATTTTTGCCAGCCACCTCACGGGCTCCTTCGAGGCTTCTTTACCCTCCTCTTCTGGGTGCCAAAATATCTCTCTGCTTTCAGGAAGGGGCTATTTCCTTTTCCTTCATTCCCTTTAATTATCTCTCCTGGCCTGTTACCCCCATAGCACCACTTCTCTGGCCTGTTTTTCCTTTTCACCTTTCCTGCCTCAGTTTCCCCACCACACACCTGGACACCTGGGGGCTGCTCTGGAACTGCTCCCCACCAAGCCAGGCAGGACTCTGGGGAGCCTCCTCTCCCTCGGAGCAGACTGTCTGCAGGGCAAGAAGCTCACACGGCTTCACCTCCTGGGTCTCTCCTTGGAGCATTCAGCATATGCCCCTCCGTGCGCTTCCCCCAGCGAGTCCGCCCAGGCGGGGTCCTGGGGGGGCCACAGGGTCCTGCCCCCCCACTCTGCAGTCAGACGTGACTCTCAGCCAGCCAGTGACACAGAGGTTTATTCGATGACAGGAACAGGGGCTAAAACAGAGCTTGTAGGTACCGCGAACAGGACCCCTCGGCCGGGTCCATTCTGGGGGGCAGTGAGCCAGACCCCCATGTCTGCACTTCACTCCTCGTCCCCAGCCAGCTCCAGACTGACACCCCCTCCAGCCCCTCCTCTGCTCAGCTCCTTTCCCGGGCACCTGACCTCTTTGTCTCCCACACCTTCAGCCGGCACCTTTGCAGAGGGGGGGCCCAGGCCATCAGTTGCCAGGAGACAGTGTGTCAGGCATTTAGGTGCACTGGCCCCTTGCTCTGTAGCAATCACACACCCCCATCCCACCACCTAGATATTAAGAACTGCAGAGGGGACACTGAGGCACCAACACAGTATTCAGAGGAAACATTCAGAACATTCCCAGTTCGTCACATCTCTCCCCCCTTCGAGACCGAACTGAGCGAGGTCACTTCAGCCAGTGACCTGGGGAAGTTCGAACCCACCAACGTTCCCAGGGATGCCCTAACATCTCTCCCATTCCTTGGGGTGAGTTACACCAGGACAGTCCAGTCTCGCGCCCTCCCTTAGGCCGGGGGTGCTTGATGGCACTCGCAGGCCGCATGTGGGAAGGTTTATGCGGCTCGAACCCTTTTGCCAGCCCAATACCCCTGGGGTTCAACCTGGGATTGGGTCTTCTCCCAGCACCCTGGGCTGCGATTCGGGCTCTCTTGGTTAAGAGCCCCCATCTTGGCCTTGGCCAGCTCTGGGCTTGGGCAGCCGCTCCCCACCTTGTGCCCAGATACGACACCTCTGCTGCCCCCACCTTGCACTTTCCAGCTGTTACCGTCAGTCCCACCTCCTTGGGGCAGCCCAGTCCCCTCTTCACCTGGGACACCTGTTCCTCCCAGGGCTGGCTAAAGACGCCCATGTTATCAGTGTCTGCCAGGGCCAGGTTCTCCATCCCCCTCGGCTTGTCTAGACTCTCCCCAGGCCTGGGCATGGGGTCGGCATCGGACACCGTGATGGCTTTAAGCTTCAGATGGTCCCCACAGAACCAGATCATCCTGTCTTGCTTGGGGACCAGCCCCACAGGTGAGGCCCATGGGCTGTTGAACGGCTGGATCCCATCTAAAGCCAGCAGGTCCCTGACCTCTCTCTGCAGGTTCTGGGCTGCTTTCCCAGTGACTCTGAATGGGGAACACCTGATGGGGAGATTGGCTCCCACCTCAGGGGAGAGATCCCCCAGGGGGTCTTCCCCCTTCTCTTCCCAATCCTCCCCTTTCAGGTCCAGGGGTCCCCTTACTCTCCTCCCATCCAGCAGCTCGAACGGGAAGAACCCTGTGGATTCCTGGGGCGCCACCAGCTGCCTCCCGATTCCCCCCAGTTCTACTTCCCCTTGGGGAGCCCATTCCCGGTACAGGAATCCCTTCTCCCGCAGGACTCTGTCCCTGCAGCCTTCCCCAAGGGGGTTTGCAGCGCTGGGGCCAGCAAGTCCCCTCAGCTTCTCCAAGGAGGGACCCTTCCGCAGCTCGGTCTGGGATTCAGCTGCTGGGGCAGGGGGTGGGACCTGCTCCCTCTCGCTGGCTGGGCCTGGGGTCACAGCCCCCCTGAGCCCTGTCCCTGGTAGCTCCCTCCCTGCTGTGTAATCACTTCCCAGCAGCACGGCTGGACCAGGCAAACCTGGCTGGCAGCCGAACTGCCCTGCCTGGGTGTCCCCCCACTCAGCTGGGGTCTCAGCTCCCCCCGTGCTCGGCGCTGCCCTGGCTGTCCCCGTGGGGCAGGCAGTGAGCTCCCTGCTCTGGTCACAGCCTCAGAGCCAGCGTGAGCCCCTCTCCGGTGTGCAGGGGGGCGGGGAGCATCTCTCCCTCCCACTCAGCCCCAGGGGGCTGGTTACAGGCAGGCAGGTATCCTGAGCCCTGCAGCCCCTCCCCCCTGCCAGCCAGGTCATTCGCATTTTCACTGACCATTTCCATCCCAGCCAATTGGTTCCCTGGATTCAAATTCAAACCCTCGGCCGTTACCGGAGCAGGGCCTGGATCCTGTCCCAAAGAGACACAGTCACCCCCCAGCAGGGCCTCCCAGCCGATATCCTGGAGAACCCCAATGCCCAGCCAGCCCGACCCCTCCTGGGTCTGCACAGGGCTCCGGGCCATAGGCAGGGCGAGGGGCTTCACCCCGGGGACCTTCACCCAGGTCCCACAGCCCCTCAGCATCTGGGGCTGCACCACCCCAGTTCTCTCTGTCCCAGGGTCTCGCCATCCCAGGCGTGTTTCCCCACTGACCCTTGGGCAGCCCCCTATGCCTCCCCGCTCCACCATCGCCAGTCCAGGCTGCTGCTGCTTCTCCTGCAGCTTTTCCTCTGGCTCTTGCTCTCTCTCACGGTCCTCTCGCTCTCTCGGGCTCTGCTCCCATCCCATCCGTCTCCGATCCCCTGATGGGGAACCCGATCATGAAGACCCTTGTCTGGCTGGGGACTAGACTCTCGGGGATGCCTGGCTGCTGCTCCAGCTGCTCCCAGATCCTCTTGTAGCCCCATCTGGGTCAGGAATCTACTCCTCAGAACGGTCCTTGTCCTCCTCCAGCTGCACGATTCACTGGGCCTTGGTGAGCTTCCCCATGCGTAACCCTCTCTGTGTGCCCAGGATCACAATGTCCTTCTTAAGAACCAGCAAAGAATCCTGTGGCACCTTATAGACTAACAGACGTTTTGCAGCATGAGCTTTCGTGGGTGAATACCCACTACTTCTTGCATCCGAAGAAGTGGGTATTCACCCACGAAAGCTCATGCTGCAAAACGTCTGTTAGTCTATAAGGTGCCACAGGATTCTTTGCTGCTTCTACAGAACCAGACTAACACGGCTACCCCTCTGATACTTCTTAAGAACTCGTCCCCAGCCAGCTCCAGTTTGAAACCCCCTCCAGCCCCTCCTCTCTGCTCAGCTCCTTTCCTGGGCCAGGAGGTCACCTGACCTCTTTGTCTCCAACACCTTCAGTTGGCACCTTTGCAGAGGGGGGCCCAGGCCATCAGTTGCTAGGAGACAGAGTGCCAGGCATTTAGGTGCACTGGCCCTTTGCTCTGCAGCAATCACACACCCCCATCCCACCACCTAGATACGTAAGAACTGCATAGGGGACACTGAGGCACCAACACAGTATTCAGAGAAAACATTAAGAACATTCCCAGTTCGTCACAACACCCTCCAAGACACTGGCACTGCATCGGATTGTGGGGGGACCCCATCCTCATAACCATGTGTGCTGCTGCATTAGCTGCTGCCCCATTGACCCATCAAACCTCTGAGGCAATAGGCTTGTGTCTGGGAGAATGTGGGGTGGGGGCGGCATGCAGAGACCCCGGGCAAGCCCGTGGAGACAGGAGGACCAGGTGACAGCCCTGCAGTGCCACTGTCTGGCTGTGCTGAGAATTGCAGACAATGACCAACCAAAGTCTTAAAATAATTTAAGTCCCCCTCTATACCTTAGGGATCTGGGAGGATTTGAATCCATGGCAGGGATGGTGCTAAGAGCACAGCTACAAGGGATCATTGCAGTTATCCAATCTAGGCTCATCCATGGCACAGCCCAGATGGCCCAACCCAGACCTCCCTCCCTCTGCTCATATGTGATGACAGAGCTAGCACGTGACTCTTAGAAAGGGTGTCATAAATACAGAGAGAAGGGTAGCCTAAAACCCCTCCTTGGCAGCTGTACAGAATCGCCTTTTCTGTAAGGGGTTAAGTAGGGCAAATAACCTAGCTGACCAGAAGGACCAATGAGGAAAGAAGATACTTTCAAATCTGGGCAGGGGAAAGGTTTTGTTTGTGTTCTCTCTTTGTTGTTCCCTCTCCGGGCGGAGGGAGAAGCCAGGCAGGTACAACATCTCCTGAAAATATACCTGGAATAATCCATCTAAATCCACAGAAATTGTAAGTAAGGCAAGGAAATGTGTTAGGTTATCTTTTGTTTTAGCTTGTGAATTTTCCTATGCTACAGAGGTTGTTTTCGTCCTGTTTTTGTAACTGTGAAGCTGAGCCAGAGGGGAACCCTCTGTGCTTTAAATCTTTTTATTACCCTGTAAAGTTACTTTCCATCCTGATTTTGCAGGTGTGATTCTTTTACGTTTTCTTTATAAATAAAGTTCTTTTGAGAACCTGATTGATTTCCAGTGTCCCAGAAACAAAGGGTCTGGTCTGGGCTCACATAGCTAACCAATTCCTTGGTATGTTATTCTCAAGCCTGCCCAGGAAAGGGGTGAAGGGACTTGGGGGGATTATTGATTCCAAGTGACCCTTCCCTGGATGTTTGTGTAAATCACTGGGTGGTGGCAGCGATACCGTCCAAGGACAAGGGAAGGATTTGTGCCTTGGGGAAGTTTTAACCTAAGCTGGTAGAAATAAGCTTAGGGGGTCTTTCATGTGGACCCCCCCATCTGTACCCCAGAGTTCAGAGTGTGTGTGTGGGGACCCTGACAAAGGGAATCCTCCATCCAAGCCCTACCTGCTAACTGAGCTCGTGTGTGTCTGTTACAAAGGGAACATGCCATCCCATATCTGATAGCTGTGAGGTCATAGGGGTCTTGAACCCCAGTCCACCGAGGACCTGGGAACAATCACACTCCAGTCTTCCAGCAAGTAGCTTGCAGCGAGCGCTAGGACTGGGGGCCATGAACCCCGACAGGGGTACAAGCTCTGCCCCTGCGCTCTCTCAGCGAGATCGCTACGGCTCCTGATTCGGCTGCGGCTCTCTGAACCTGACCCCTGGTGTTCTTGGTAACAGACCCTTGATCCCGGCCATTTGGTTTCTCTCTGGAGTCTCACTCCTGGCATTCCAGCCTGGCCTGGTTCCTCTGGCCCATGGCCAGTGCTAACCCCTAGGCCGCCCACAGCAGCTGGGCTAGCGTGGGTCACTTATAAAGGGAATTGAGGGCTTCCCCATCCAGCCCATATCTGATAGTTGAGCTGGCATGTGGTTTTAGAAGGGGAATTGACTCTTACTTTCAGTACTCCAAGCGACAGAGAATCAATGCACTTCCCCCACATAGGAATTTTCCCCAGAGATTAATGCTCCTCCCTTTTAAGGTGTTAATCGAAATGAAAAGATTAAAAAGTGTGGAATAGAAAGCGCTCTGCCCACACAATGTATCTGATGTGTGTATTGGGTTTCTCTGGTACTGATGGAGATGGGGGGGGGCCCTCCATCGGGCTGGGCGCTGCAAAGACACATAGGGAGAGACAGTCCCTGGGTACCTGGGGAAAGAGAAGAGCCCAGGGGAGGAGGAGGTGTGGGGGCCAGAAGGGTGTGTGGGGATACACCCCTCAGAAATGTCCATCTGTGCAGAGATCCCCATCTGGCGCCAAGAAGCAGCCACCTCTGGGGCGAAGCAGCTGGAGAACAGCCACACAACAAGGCCTCACGGGAATGGGTCACCCAGCACTGAGCTGGAGCAAGGGACTCAAAGTGGGGATGAGTGAATCGCAATTTGGCCCGGACACCGGGGTTCAACCCCTGGCTCCTGGGAAAAGCGCCAGGGGATTTATGGCCATTTTATATCTTGAGAACAGGTTTTAAAAAAACCAAAGACTAAAAAGGAAAGACCGTGCAGAAAGAAAGAGGTATATTATACACAGATTTTGCAGACTCAACAGTGTAGATTCAGAAACAGATCTGGCGGAATTGGTAGACTCCCCCTACCCTGAAAGTATTTATAATGCCACAATGGTGTTCTGGGAGTGGGAGTGAGATCTAGTGGTTAGAGGGAGAGAGGCTGCTGGGAGTCAGGACTCTTGGGTTCTATCCCCAGCTCAGGGAAGAGAGGTTTCCCGCATGTTTGGAAGAGAAACTGAAAAAGAGACTTTTCCATCCCATTGAAATCCAGTGGAGGCAGAGAGGTTTTTTTATCTCTGTATTTGACACTGGTGCGACCGCTGCTGAACTAGTGTGTCCAGCGCTGGTGCCCACAATTCAAGAATTATGTTGATATATTGGAGAAGATTCAGAGAAGAGGCATGACAATGACGGAAGGATTAGAAAACCTGCCTTAGAGTGATGGACTCAGAGAGCTCCATCCATGTGGCTTAGGAAAGAGAAGGTTACAGGGTCTCCTGGTCACCGTCTATAAATACCTACACGGGGAACAAATATTTAGTAATGGGCTCTTCAGTCGAGCAGCTCCAATGGCTGCAAGTTGAATGCAGACGAAGGCAGCCTGGAAAGAAAGTATAAATTTTTCACAGTGAGAGTAATTAACCATTGGAACAATTCACCGAGGGTCGTGCTGGATTCTCCATCTCACTGACCATTTTTAAAGCAAGACTGGCAGTTGTTCTGAAAGCTCTGCCCTAGGAGTTATTTGGGGGCAGGTCTCTGGCCTGTGTTATACCAGGGGTCAGACTAGCTGATCGCAGTGCTGCCTCCTGACCGCAGAATCCATGAACCTCCCAGGATAACCGTACCCCCATTGCAACCTGAGCTCTGCCGGGGCACTGTCCTTGGCCAGCTGTTCTTGACGCATTCAGCTGCTAACAAAACAGGGAAATGAAAATCACTCTGGGCTTCCCCCCAGTAACCTGGGAGGTTGCACGTTTTTATTTGGTTTTATAGGATGGCTGCGCTGGGGCAATTCCAGGCACAGCAGAATGAGAACGGTCATGCCCTCCTCGCGTGTTGAATTTGGAAGCAGAGCCGTAACTAGGCATTGCAGCGCCCGGGGCAAGCCAGCATATTTACACTCCCTAGAGGCGACACATGGAGGGGACCAAATTTCTGCCTTCCATTGAGCACAGAGGTTTTCAAATTTTTGCCAGCAGGTCAGAGGCTGGTGGGAGCTGCCCGGCCCACTCGGGCCCCAGGGTCTCCATGCTGTGGGAGCTCTGGTGCTGGCTGGCTGCCTTGAGGAGCTCTTGCCTCTGCCCTGATGGAGGCCGGCACTGGCTGGCGATGCCCCCTGGAGCTGAGCCTGGCTGTCACGCGATGCTTCCTGAGGTGCTTCCTGCAGTGCTCATCCCCGCTTGGGCATCTGCCTCTCAGCAGCTCACCGCCCAGGGACCTGCAGCAGCAGAGCCTGGAGCATGTCAGGGGTGCAGCCTGGAGCTGTGCCACCCGCCCTGCCTGGGGAGCACCCGGAGTTTGCAGAGGTGGCCCGGCTCGGAGAGCAGGGCAGAGAGGGCTGCCGGGTAGCCAGCCGGTGCCCCGGCTCCCACATCACAGAGAAGCAATTGCCAGAGTAGGCTGGGTGGCTCCCACCAGCTTCTGATCCGCCAGCTCCTGGGACGTGGTGACGGTGTCTCTAAAAGCCTGCTCTGGTGCGTCCACTCTCCACTCAGGGTTCAGTCAGTGCAATGGAGACAGCTGGGGTTGGCCAAGACAGGATGAGGTGAGGCTGGATCTTGGGTTGTCTCCACTGCCCACTGCCCTTATCATTTCTGGTGATGACTCTGGTGCAGAGTGAGGGTGGAGTGGGGATGTAGGAACCGGCCCCTACCTTCCATGGGGAGGGGAAAGAGAGACGGTCTGATGTGGGGAGGGAATTGGGCTAGTGAATACCGGGGCATGCAACCCTTTTGCCCTTCTTTGATCCCCCTGCCCATGTAGCCTGGATTTCTGCATTCAATCCTGAGCCACCTCCATTCAGGTCAGTGGGGATTGTTAACTCTGGAACCTACAGATGACAACTTGACTAGCAACAGTTCTAATATTTTTAATGTTGCTGAGGATAGCAGGGCTGTTTCAGGAGAGTGGGTGGAGCTACTGGCAGCCATTCCCCCAGATACACAGTGAAATATCTGTGTAGAACCCACACCTCCCCTGCCTCCACACAGAGTAATATCCTTCCCTTCTCTTCCTAGGTGCCCAGGGGAGTTGGAATCAGGCAGGTAAGACAACCACAGAGAAACACCAGCCTTATCTGCCCTGGGCATGTGGAATGAGAATGAGGTTGGGAGCCAGGACTCCTGGGTCCTATACCCAGTTGTGGGAAGGGAGTGAGATCTAGCAGGTTAGAGCACAGGAAGAAGGTGGTATTATTGGGGTTAGGGATAAGGGTTAAGGTTATCATTGGGTTAGGGTTAAGAGTATCATTGGGGTTATGACAAAGTTTGTCATGAGGATTAGAGTGAGGGTTGAAATAAGGATTTCTTTCTTTCTTTTGGCAGAACCAAGATAGGATGAGTTAAAGTTTTACCAATTTAATTGGCCAATGTGAATAATACTCTCTCCCAAACTAAGGGATGTATGTTTCTCTCCATTTCCATAGAAGCAGCACCCAGACCCATTGACCTAACGAGGGGCGGAGGCAAACCTCACACTGACAAGTCAAGGAGAAGACAGCCTGGTGTCTACACCCAGCAGGAGGGAGAAGCTCCGTCTGGATTTTACTTTTCAGAAGGATCCATTGCAAAGATTTACTGGGCTATAAAGACAGGGGGGCTGAACCTCAAGTAACTGAATCAACTGATTGCATATGGTATTCCTGCATTAGAAGCGTGTACGGCGCGAGGTCTTTTCTGAGAGCTAACGACATGCCGGTGATTAACATCTTTGTGAAATGTGTGTAGTAACACTATGGGGGAATTATGGACACTCCATGATATTATGTTTGAAAGTCTGCGGCCAGACAAAGGAAGGAGCAGTTCCTGCCCAGGCAAGAAGTGGGGTGGGGGAAAGAGAATTTACCTGTCTCTTAGGTAAATTAAGCTTGGTGGGATGAAAACAATGGAAGCCTCATTTACGCATAGCGGGACGGGAAGCCTGCGTTTTGCTAGATCAAGTTTTAGACTTTTACATGTTTGTTTTCACTTTTATGTCCTTGTAACTCTTCCTAAGTTTAGTCCTTTTCCATTCACATCACTTTCCCTCTCTCCTATTGTTATAAATGCCTTTTATTTTACCACCCACCAGCTCAGTGCTGTGTTTGCCGGGAAGGGTGTATCTACCCCTCAGTTAAGTTAATAAGCTGTGATGTGCTTTTGTGTCTTTAAAAGAACAAATGAACCTTACGATTTCTCTGAGCTGTCCAGGAGAAGGCTGGATGCTTCGGTTTGAGGGACATTTGGGAGTGGGGGGGTGTTGGGGTCACCCTGGCTGGTTGTAACCAAGGCTGGTGGAAAGCAGCGTGGGGCTGTGGGGTGTAGACAGGCTGCTAGGAAGAGTGCTGCTGAGCCAGGGCTGCTTAGCACATGGACATTCAGGGTGTGACCTGCCAGCTGGTAGGATGGATGTGAGCAGGCCAAGTTGGGAGGTAGAACCACATCAAAGGTTACAGGTCAGGCAGTGACACAACCCCTCACTGGTCTGGATTTGCACTCCCAAGTCATCTGTCCCCCACCTAGACTGGGTTCCTATCCCACACCAACCATTCCTTCCCCTTGATGTAGATAGACCATGTCACCTCTGTTAGCACTGCAATAAATCCCCCCTGAGTTTGTGGGCTGCAGTTTCCAGGACACCCTTGGGACGGGTGACAATCTGAGCTCAAATCCCTGCTCACCTGCTGTGACCGATATCGCGGCAGCCTGAGGGACTCTTGCTTCAACTTCAGACAGGTCTCTCTGGCCGTGGGAACCAGCATGGAAACGCTAAAGACCCTAACTTTGAGTTGGAGCAGATGATACGAGCCTAATAAATGGTCACCTCCCTCTGCCTCATTGCGAGTTCTATGCACATGGGGGCTTCTGGCTCACTTGCGGGGAGGGGGAAACATCTGGATTTGCTTCAGAGTGATTCATGCCAAAGTCCCAGTGCTGGTTATGCAGCTCCTAGGTCTTTGGGAATGTCTACACTGCACGCTAAGCCCGGGTGCCACCCGAGGTACTGGGGTACCACTGAGCCCGCCTGTTCCACCAGCCTAGGTTCCCTTACACCATCCTGCTGCACCAGGCCCTCAAGCCTCCTCCCGTGCACACACAGGTAGGGACACAGCCAGCTGCAGAAAGACACAGACACTGAGATCGGCTCTGCGTGGGAAGACTCAGCTAGGGAATTGTATTGTCTTTCTCTGCACAGAGAACTGTACAGCGTAAGCTCATGGAATTCACCCCCTCCCTCAATGTGGAGGAAGATATGCACAGATTCCCTCCCCCCCCCCCCGAGTTATGAATTCCAGAAACTGGCTTTAGAGAAAGCAAAAACAAGTGTATTAATTACAAAGGATAGAGTTTAAGTGATTATACGGGATAGCAAACAGATCAAAGCAGATTATTGAACAAATAGAACAAGCACATAAACTAAGCTTAATACAGTAAAGAAACTGGTTACAAATAGAAATGTCTCACCCTAAATGTTGTTTTAGGTATTTCTTTCACAGGCCAGACACCTTTTCCAGTCTGGGCTCGGCTGTTCTCTCCCACTTTTGTCTTTGTTTCTTAGATGTTTCCAGCAGTCACCGTGGGCAGGGATTCAGTGAAGAGTGAAGACTGATTACATCTCTCCCTTGTCTTAAATAGGTTGTACATATGGCAGGAACCCTTTGTTTGCCAGCGTGGTTCCCTTCCACCCCCAGTGGAAAAATACTGGTATTCTATCATGGAATCCAGTACCAGGTGACTTAATCACATGACCCTGCACTGTCAAAGCAGCCATGCGTCAAAGGTTGTTTCTAGCATCCCAGGAAGCATCTTCAAAGCTCCCCCTAATGACCCATCCAGGCTGATTGCATTCTGTCCGGTGGGCATTCCCCAGGTGTAAACCCACTTGTAATTGTTACATAGTCAATATTCCTAACTTCAGATACAGAAATGATACTTGCATACAAATAGGATAATCATATTCAGCGAATCATATCATTGGAAAGGTTATCTCACAAGACCTATCTTGCATAAAATACATCTTCAATATGCTATAATCATATTATAACAATATTTCTACGAAGAATATGGGGTGTAGCATCACAATTTTATTAAATTTTTTATCAATCGCCTAGAAGAAAACATGACTAATAAATGTTGCAGATGACACAAAAATTGGGGGAGTGGTAAATAAGGAAGAGGACATATCACTGATGTGTGTTTCAACGTGGCTAAATGAAAATGTGTCCACCTAGGAACAACGAGTGTTGGCCATTCTTACAGGATGGGGGACTCACTCCTGGGAAAAAGAGACTCTGAAAAAGATAACCGGGGAAACATGAGCTCCCAGCATGACGCTGTGGCCAAAACAGCTAATATGATGCTGGGATGTATAAACAGGGGAATCTCTAGTCAGAGCAGAGATTTGATTTTACCTCTGTATTTGGCACTGGTACGACCACGGCTGGAATCCCATGTCCATTGCTGGCGCCCACAATTCAAGAACAATGTTGATAAATTGGAGAGGGGTCAGAGAAGAGCCATGAGAATGATTAAAGAATTATAAAACCTGCCTGAGAGTGAGAGACGCAAGGAGCTCAGTCTATTTAGCTTAAGAAGGTGAAGGGGTGACTTCACCCCAGTCTATCGATACCTACACGGGAAACACATATTTAATAATGGGCTCGTCAGTCAGGCGGATCCAATTGCTGCAAGTTGAAGCTGAACAAATGCAGACTGGAAATAAAGTGTAAATTTTTAACAGTGAGAGTAATTAAGGTTTGGAACAATTTACCAAGGGTTGTGGTGGGTTCTCCCTCACTGACATTTTTAAAAGCAAGACTGGATGTGTTTCTAAAAGCTCTGCCCTAGGAGTTATTTGGGGGCAGGTCTCTGGCCTGTGTTATACCAGGGGTGAGACTGATCACAGTGGTGCCTGCTCACCTTAGATTCTATGAACCCCCCCATGCTAACCTTACCCCCATTACAACCTTAGCTCTGCCAGGGCTGTCCTTGGCCAGCTGTTGTCAGCACAGTCAGTTGAAAACAAAACAGGGAAGTTAAAAGCAAAATGGGCCTCCCCACTGTAACCTTGACCAATGCACTTTTTTGTTGGTTTTCCAGGATGCCTCTATTGGGGCAATTCCAGGCAGAGCAGAATGAGAATGATTGCACCCTGTCTGCATGCAGAATTTAGCCGCAGTTGTTTCCTTGTGTGGCTTATGAGGGGATGGGTCACACCTGTTCTCTCTAGATCTGGGGAGGGTGGAGGCAGGAGCCTTATCTATAAAAACCTGCCCTGGCCCATTCGTTCTCCAGCCGGGCTTTGGTCGGAGCGATGGAGCCAGCTGGGTTTGGCCAAGACAGGAGCAGGCAAGGCTGGCTCATGGGGCATCTCTGCTCCCTCCTGGCCATGGCACTGCTGGCGACGAGCCTGGTGCAGGGTGAGTGTGGGGTGGGGTGGAGTGGAGATGGGAGACGGGGACCTAGCTTTCTTTCTTTCTTTCTTTCTTTCTTTTTCTTTCTTTCTTTTTCTTTCTTTCTTTCCCACCTAGTGGCAGAATGAAGACAGGATGTGTTAAAGTTTTACCGAGATGGCTTGTGTTAATTTATTTAATTGGCCACTTTTATATTTAAATGACTTTGTTCTCAATCCCATGATATCTTTAACCTAACCTCCATGATAGCCTGAATCCCCAGTAATCCCAGCCCTGCCTGCTCTCTTTTCGCTCCCTAAGCGCTTGCAGCATAGACTTGCCCAAACTCACCCATCCACATGCTGGCAGGGACATTATATCTCTGTCCGACCAAAGGGCCTCATGGGGTCTCTGAGGCTCAGCTGATTGTCGAATTATTGTGAGATGTTTATGTGGGGAATGAGTTTAGAGCTAAGTGACATAGGATGTTGTGTTCCAAATCTGATGGGACGTCTGAAAACTGGACGCCCATGGAGACAGCCTCTGAGTACTGTCAGCATGAGGTGCAGGCTGGAGATTCACAAAGGCAAATGGACCTGCAGAATGTGGCGGGTGAGGTCTCAGGAATGGTAGATCCCAGCGTTATGGGCTAGACAAGGGCTGGAAGAACTAACCATTGAGTGAGTAACACCCTATCAGACAGGACAGCACCTTGCGAACAGGTACGGGCACTAGACTGTGTTTTTTTCTTCTACCTGTAACCTCATGTTTCCACATCCTGTTCCTTGCCTTTACTTTGTATCTCTCCCTCACCCTGTGTTAAAACAGCTTTGCTTTGGTTTTACTGTAGACTGGTCTGTGACATACCCAGGGCACAATCCAGACCAATGAGTAGCTGTGTCACCCTTGCCCTGTAACCTGGGGTGCCCATTGCTGCTGTAGCCTCCAGTCTGGACTGCTCACAAACAGCCTCCAACTTGCTGGTCACTCCCAGCTATGTCTGTGTGTGGGCTGCAGCCACCCAGGCACACCTGGACTCTTACCAGCCTTAAAGAGTCCCATAGAGTGACCCCAACATACCCCCAGCCCCAGATTTCCCCCAGAAATATATGTTCTGGGCTGCCCAGCCCTCTCCTGGAAAGTGCAAACATACTAAGTCTGTTATACCTTTAAGGGAATACTATGCTGTGACTGGGTGTATCAGGCCCTGCTGAAGGCCTCACAGTCCTACCCCCACCCCATCCCAGGGATGGGCAGTAGAGGTGAATCTATGGGTGGGGAGACAGCGGTTGGGGAGGGAAGACAGGATAGAGGTTATGTGCCAGGCAACCAGGAGCTAGGACTCCTGGGTTCTAGCCCTGGGTGTGCGAGGGGAGTGGGAGCTGGTGGGTTAGACCAGTGGGGCCTGGGAGCCAGGACTCCTGGGTTCTCTTCCCAACTCTGGGAGAGGAGTGGGGTCTAGTGGGTTACAGCAGCGGTGGCTGGGAGCCAGGACTCCTGGGTTCTATTCACTGTCCTCCCCACCTTTCTCCTCAGCTTGTGAGCAGCCAATGGGATTTCCCCGCATTGTGGGGGGTAATGATGCTGATTATGGGTCCTGGCCCTGGCAGGTCAGCATCCGTGAAGGCAGCAACCATATCTGCGGAGGGTCCCTCATTGCTGCGAGCTGGGTGGTATCAGCAGCTCATTGCTTCAATGGGTGAGTAACCCAGGCGGGAGTCATCTCCCTGCGGCTGTTCCCCAACTGCCACGTCCCAGAGGCGGCTGCTTCTCAGTGCCAGGTGAACCATCCCCTTGCAGCATCACTGTACAGCCATTACCAAGCTGTCCCACCCCAGAGATGGCTGCATCTATTGCCAGGCGAGCCATCCCTGTGTGGTGTTATGAGCTGCTGTTCCCCAATTGCCCTGCCCCAGAAGCAGCTGCATCTGAGCCTCAGGCTAGCCATCCTCATCAGTTGTGCAGCTGGTACCCAGCTGCCCCACCCCAGAGTTGGCTGCATCTGATTGCTGGGTGAACCACCTTTATATTCCTCTTGTATATTGCAGGGACAAGTTTGTCTATTATGTGAACCTAGGGGAGTATCAGCTCCTGAACCCCTCTGAAAGTCTGGTATCAATTCCTGTCAAGGAGATTTACCGCCACCCCAGCTACACGGATATCGGGTCCAGCGGTGACATCGCGCTGGTGGAGCTGGAAACCCCTGTGAACTTCAATGAAGTTATCCGCCCCATCTGCCTTCCGGCCTCCTCTGTGGAGTTCCCCGCGGGCATGGAGTGCTGGGTGACCGGCTGGGGTGACACTCAGTACGGAGGTGAGCAGGTGAATGGGGGGCTGTGGGGAAATGGTAGGACTTTGGGAGTTAATAGGGGAGGAGGTTCTAGGGGTCCCCCAGATGGTGACTGGAAAACAGCTTTGGGGAATATTACTACCATAATCTTAACCTTAACCCCTAACCTACCTCTAATTCCTAATACTCACCTGAACTCTAACCTTACTTTGAACTGTAACAATAACCATAAATCAAAATCGAGCACAATGACCCGGATATAACCTACCCCGAAGCAGAACCTTAACTTCCACCCCAACCTAAAACTTAACCCTACATTTCATTTAAATGCTCACCCTACAGCTGAAGCTGAAACTGTATGCTAACCCTAACCTTTAACCTGAACCCTGTCTCGATCTCTCAACCCTAACCCTAACCACTCAATCTTAACACTTAACCCTAAATCTAACCCTTAAACTCAACCCTAACCCTTAATTCTCACCCTACACAACCTTAACCCCCACCCGTAACCCTACCTCTATCCTTCTCCCTGCCAATAACCCTTATCCTTAATATTAAGATTAACAGTTATGATCACCCTACACTTAAAGATAACACCATACTCTAACTCCCACCCCACCCTGACCTTTATGGTCCCTGATCTAACCTTTAAATGTAATCCTAACCCTTAACCCTTAATTCTAATCCTAACACAACCTTATCTCCAACATAATCCTTAAACCTACCTATTAATCCTTAACTATTAACCATAAAACTTAACTCTTAACCTTAGCCCTCCAACATTATAGCATAGATACACCCTTAACCCTAACCCATAACCCTAGCCCTACTGTTAACAGCAATGCTAGCCCTAAATCAAAATCTAGCATTGTACCCCTGCTATAACATCAATCATAACCATAAACCTAACCTTGCTGTTAACGGCATTGCTAGTCAAAATCTAGCGCTATACCCGTTATAACCCTAACCCTATTTTTAACTTCAACACTAACTGTAAATCAAAATCTAGCATTATACCCCTGCTGCACTGTTAATCCTAACCATAAGCATAACCCTACTTTAAGTGCAATGCTAATCTAAATAAAAATCTAGCTCTCTATCCCTAACATACCCTTAACCCTAAACATATCCCTGACCCCTGCCCCAACCATAAAAGTTAACCCTAAATTTAATGTAAATGCTCACCCTACTGCTAAAGCTAAAACTATGCGGTAACCCTTAATCCTAAACTTTAACCTTAATCTTATCTCTAGTCTTTAAATTTAACCCTCACCCTAACTTTCGACACTGAATGTAACCCTTAAACTCAACCCTACGGCTGAATTCTCACCCTAACACAACCTTAACCTCGAACAAGTGTTAGGGTAATCCTAACACTTACTCTACCAATAACCCTCTTTTTTAAACTTCAAGTTAACAGTTACGCTCACCCTACAGCTAAAGATAACGCTATGCCCTAACCCTAACCCCAGTAACTTTATGGTCCCTGATCATATTTAGGCTTGGCAGAATTTGATTTTTTTTTTTATAATTTAGATGGATGATATCAATGTTTATTTTTAAACATTCCCCCCCCCCCCATTTTTATCAATTTAAATTTTCACAGTTGTGGGAAATTATAGGGGGAGAGTCAGACAGTAATTACTTAATTCCAGTAGATGATGAGATTCAAAAAGTGAAAGTTTTATGAATGGTGCATAATTACCTGCAGCACGTGCTCTGGTAACGCAGGCACCAGCTGTTATAGCAGAACTGTGAATACATATCCAACCCTGATAGTCTATGATTCTATGATTCTATGCTTTATGCAGCATTCATTACCACCTGCTTTATACACATTAAGGTGTGACTACCACAAGTTCTCATGCAGCACTTTTCTTACTTTGCCTATATGTAAACTTCAATGATTATCAGGGGAAATATTTTGTCTTCTGTTTGTGTGTGCCTGGTGAAATTGACATTTACCGATCAAAACTGAATCCTTCCAAACCTACCTAAATCGAATCTTTACATTTAAGCCTAACCCTTAATTCTAACACAACCTTAACACTAACACTTTAACCCCTCTCTATTAACCATGAAACTTAACTCACCTTAACTCTAACACAAACACTAAATCTTGCTGTACCTCCAGCAATAACCCTCATCCTTGACCTTCAAGTAAACAGTTATGCTCACCCTACACCTGCAGATAACCTATACACTACCCCCAACCCTAACCTTAACCCTAACCTTTAAAGTCCCTCATCTTGCATTGGGTGAGAGATTGTTTTAGTTTTGTACATCTTCCTGTGGCCGGATAACCTGTTAGTGTGTCTGTTCCGTGCATGGATCCATAGCAAGATAGCCAACCGCTAACCATCATTCCTCTTTGGGCTTTGGACTCTCCTTTCACCCATCCAGTTCCCACCCCTGCTTTACCCCTGTCATGCATCCAGTGTGACCCTGCGGTATCTTGGCAGAGCCTGCTGTGGTGCTGCTCGTATGATCGTTGTATGGATGGATTTGCAGCCATCTAGTGTGCTGCTGGCGTACGCCTCCTGTATTTCTCCCTCTTGGATCTTACCCCCATTGATTCTGCCTTTGGAGAAAGCCTGATTTTGCTTTGCAAACTGCTTTGCATGCATACCCTGGAGCTGTAGCGATCTAGTGCAGGGGTTTTCAATTTTTTTTCTGGTGACCCAGTTCAAGGAAATTGTTGATGTCCGCGACCCAACGGAGCTGGGAATGAGGGGTTGGGGTGTGGGAGTGGCTGAGGGCTGGGGCAGAGGTCAGGGCTGCCCAGAGGGGGGGAGCAAGTGGGGCAATTTGCCCCGGGCCCTGCAGGAGCCCCCATGAGAGTTTTTTGGGGCCCCCGGAGCGGGGTCCTTCACTTGCTCTGGGGGCCCCGGAAAACTCTCACGGGGCCTGGGTCCCTGGAGCTTCTTCCGCTTCAGGTCTTCGGTGGCAATTCGGCGGCAGGGGGTCCTTCCGCCCTGGGACCCACTGCCGAAGTGCTGGGTCTTCGGCAGCAATTCGGCGGTGGGGGGCCCCACTGCGGATCTTTGGAGCACTTCGGCGGTGGGTCCCAGAGCAGAAGGACCCCCCCGCCAAATTACCACCGAAGCGGGGCCCCCACCACCAAAGACCCCAGACCCCCTGAATCCTCTGGGCAGCCTTGGCAGAGGCTTGGAGTGCAGGGGTGAGGGCAGCGGGGTGGGGCCGGGAATGAGGGGTTCAGGGTGTGGGAGGAGGCTCCGGGCTGGGCCAGGGGGTTGCGGTGGGAGAGGGGATCAAGGCTCTGGGCTGGGGGTGCAGGCTCTGGGATGGACCTGGGGATGAAGGTTTTGGGATGCAGGAGGGGGCTATGGGTCTGGGGTGGCTCAGGGCTGGGGCAGGGGATTGGGGTGTGGGGTTGGGGCATGGGTTTACCTCAGGCGGCTCCCAGTCAGCAGCGCAGTGGGGATGCTAAGGCAGGCTTCCTGCCTGTCCTGGCATCATTTACAGCTCTGCACCCCGGAAGTGGCCAGCAGCAGGTCTGGCTCCTATGCCAAGGTGCACAAGCAGCTCTCACCTGCAGGCACCCGCCCCCCATCTACCATTGGCTGGTTCCTGGGCAATGAGAGTGCGGAGCCGGTGCTTGGGGTGGGGGCAGCACGTGGAGCCCTGTGGGCCCCCCCACCTGGGAGCCAGACCTGCTTCCGGCCGCTTTCGGGTGCAGCGCGGTGTCAGAACAGGTAGGGACAAGCCTGCCTTAGCTGGGTAGCACGGCCCATGGGACTTTTAACGGCCCGGTCGGCGGTGCTGACCAGAGCCGCCGTGACCCACGGCCTTCCATTCCATGACCCAGGACTGGGTCACGACCCGCAGTTTGAAAACCTCTGATCTGGCGAGTTGCTAGTGGAATTTCCACTGCCATCCTTCTTTGTCTTTGCACCCTCCAATTTCCACACCTAGTTTACAGTCCCTGATTTTGCACTGGGTGAGAGTCTGTGGCAGCTTTGCGCATCCTGCTGCGGCCTGGGATTTTGCTGGTGCCAGGGCTCCATGCACGGATCTCTAGTGATGGCAGCGTCCGGCGGTTTCATACCCAAAGCGGGAAGTGGGAGCAACTGAGGCAGTGGCTTTGATGCTTTAGTAATAACAAATCGGGGGCTCGTACCGAGTTCTGTCCATCCCGTAGCTCTCCAAGCACTTTAGGAAGGAGGTCAGGATCGTTATCCCCATTTTACAGCTGTGGAAACTGAGGCAGGGAGAGACCTTTCCCATTCCATGATGGCTCCGTGGGAAGGTGGGGAGTTGGGCTGACCCACAGCTTGTGTCCCACGGGAACCTGTGGACGTGCGAGGGTCAAGGGCTCCCCCTGCTGGTCAGCACGGAGCAGTGCTGGTGCCGGAGTCCCCATCAGTGCCTGGGGATGGGCTGTCCAGCAATGCTCCGTGGATTGATCGCTGCAGCTGTGGAACGGCTTGTCTCCATGGGGGTGACTCCGCCCTGTTCGTCTGTCTGTCCTCAGGGAGCCTGACAGCCCCCAAAACCCTGCAGGAGGTGCAGGTGCCCCTGATAGACAGAGACGCCTGCAACACCCTCTTCAGCACCGGCTCATACCCCGACGACCCTCCGGGGACCGATCCCATCAAGCAGGATATGATCTGCGCAGGGTACCCGCAAGGGGAGAAAGATGCGTGTCAGGTGAGACCCTGTATCCTATTCCCTGACTCCCTCCACCCGTACACCCGGCAATCCCAGATCAGAGCCAGTGCCCCCCAGAAGGGAACAGGCCCCGTGTCCCATTCCCTGTCCACCCTGAACCAGCCGGTTCCCCGCCCTGGGGCTGGATCAGAGCTGGCGCCCCCTATTGGGGAAAGGCCCCATGTCCCATTCCCCACCCTCCTGAGCCAGCCAGTCCCTGGCACTGGGGCGGGATCAGAGCCGGCGCCCCCAGGGGACATACCAGGAATTGACTCCATGGTTCTGCTGTCTGCAGGGTGACTCTGGGGGACCCTTGGTCTGCGAATGGGACAGCGCGTGGCTCTTGGCCGGGGTGGTGAGCTGGGGCGTGGCGTGCGCGCGCCCCAACCGCCCGGGGGTCTACATCCTGCTGCCCCCCTACGCCGACTGGATCCAGAGCTACGTCCCCACCGTACCCTTCACCGTGCGTAGCATGTCCGCCATGCAGCTCAACAGTGCCGGTGCTAGCCCGTTGGGGGCCCTAAGGAATATTTTGGGGGCCTCCCCCATCCACACTACACTAAACCAGGCAAAGCGGATAGGGGGCCCCCTCGGGCTGCTCGGGGCCATAAGTCATTGCCTAGTCTGCTTGTGCCTAGTGCCGGCTCTGCCTGCCATGCTTCTCCTAGCTGCAGCTGTCCCCATGATCCTGTGAGATTCACCCCCCCATGCCCCAGCGCATACCTCCAGCCCCCCACCAAAGCCCCCTCCAGACGGGGGTTCAGTTCATCACTGCCTCGGATGGGTGCACAGCCCGGATCCCAACTTGGCCTGCGCAAACGCTGCTAATGGTAACAAGGGTGCAAAGGGTTCTGATTTCCTCCAGCAGGGGGAGCAGGGACGCATGCGGGCACACACGCATGCACGCACACACGCATGCACGCACACACGCATGCATGCACGCACACGCACACACGCAAGCACACAAGCAGTCAAGCCCTATCCTCCCTCTCCCACTTGCTTCAATGCCAGATTGTGTCCTTATATCCTTCCATTCTCCGCCTCCACCTCTTTATCCCTCTCTTGGGCTCTATGCCAGGCACCTCACAGGCTCCTTCGAGGCCTCTTTACCCTCCTCTTCTGGGTGCCAAAATATCTCTCTACTTTCAGGAAGGGGCTGTTATTTCCTTTTCCTCCGCTTTCTTTAATTATCTTTCCCCGGCAGCTCCACTTCTCTGACCTGTTTTTCCCTTTCCACCTTCTCTGCCACAGTTTCCCCACCACACACCTGGACACCCTCCAAGACACTGGCACTACATTGGCTTGCGGGGGGACCCCATCCTCATTACCATGTGTGCTGCTGCATCAGCTGCTGCCCCATTGACCCATCAAACCTCTGGTGCAATAGGCGTGTGCCTAGGAGAATTAGGGGTGGGGGCGGCATGAACAGACCCTGGACAAGCCCATGGAGACAGGGGGACCAGGTGACTTAGCCCTGCAGTGCCCCCGTCTGGCTGTGCTGAGAATTGCAGACAGTGATCAACCCAATCCCCAAGATAATTTAAATCCCCCTCCATCCCTTAGGGCTCTGGGAGGATTTGAACCCATGACAGGGATTGTGCTAAGAGCACAGCCACAAGGGATCATTGTGGTTCTCCAATCTAGCCTCATGCACGGCACAACCCAGATGGCCCAACCCAGACCTCCCTCCAGCCCATATGTGATGACAGAGCTAGCACATGACTCTTAGAAAGGGTGTCATAAATACAGAGAGAAGGGTAGCCTAAAATCCCTCCTTGGCAGCTGTACAGAATCACCTTTTCTGTAAGGGGTTAAGTAGGTCACCTGACCAGAAGGACCAATGAGGAAAGAAGATACTTTCAAATCTGGGCGGCGGAAAGGTTTTGTTTGTGTTCTCTCTTTGTTGTTCCCTCTCCGGGCGGAGGGAGAAGCCAGGCAGGTACAACATCTCCTGAAAATATACCTGGAATAATCCATCTAAATCCACAGAAATTGTAAGTAAGGCAAGGAATTGCGTTAGGTTATCTTTTGTTTTAGCTTGTGAATTTTCCTATGCTACAGAGGTTGTTTTCGTCCTGTTTTTGTAACTGTGAAGCTGAGCCAGAGGGGAATCCTCTGTGCTTTAAATCTTTTTATTACCCTGTACAGTTACTTTCCATCCTGATTTTGCAGGTGTGATTCTTTTACTTTTTCTTTATAAATAAAGTTCTTCTTTTAAGAACCTGATTGATTTCCAGTGTCCCAGAAACAAAGGGTCTGGTCTGGGCTCACATAGCTAACCAATTCCTTGGTATGTTATTCTCAAGCCTGCCCAGGAAAGGGGTAATGGGGCTTGGGGGGATATTGATGCCAAGTGACCCTTCCCTGGATGTTTGTTTAAATCACTGGGTGGTGGCAGCAATACAATCCAAGGACAAGTTAAGGTTTGGTGCCTTGGGGAAGTTTTAACCTAAGCTGGTAGAAATAGACTTAGGGGGACTTTCATGTGGGCCCCCACATTTGTACCCCAGAGTGTGTGTGTGGGGACCCTGACAAAGGGAATCCTCCATCCAAGCCCTACCTGCTAGCTGAGCTCGTGTATGTCTGTTACAAAGGGAATATGCCACCCCATATCTGATAGCTGTGAGGCCATAGGGGTCTTGAACCCCAGTCCACCGAGGACCTGGGAACAATCACACTCCAGTCTTCCAGCAAGTAGCTTGCAGCGAGCGCTAGGACTGGGGGCCATGAACCCCGACAGGGGTACAAGCTCCGCCCCTGCACTCTCTCAGCGAGATCGCTACGGCTCCTGATTCGGCTGCGGCTCTCTGAACCTGACCCCTGGTGTCCTTGGTAACAGACCCTTGATCCCGGCCATTTGGTTTCTCTCTGGAGTCTCACTCCTGGCATTCCAGCCTGGCCTGGTTCCTCTGGCCCATGGCCAGTGCTAACCCCTAGGCTGCCCACAGCAGCTAGGCTAGCATGGGTCACTTATAAAGGGAATCGAGGGGTTCCCCATCCAGCCCGTATCTGATAGTTGAGCTGGCATGTGGTTTTAGAAGGGGAATTGACTCTTACTTTCAGTACTCCAAGCGACAGAGAATTAATGCACTTCCCCCACATAGGAATTTTCCCCAGAGATTAATGCTCCTCCCTTTTAAGGTGTTAATCGAAATGAAAAGATTAAAAAGTGTGGAATAGAAAGCACTCTGCCCACACAATGTATCTGATGTGTGTATTGGGTTTCTCTGGTACTGATGGAGATGGGGGGGGGCCCTCCATCGGGCTGGGTGCTGCAAAGACACATAGGGAGAGACAGTCCCTGGGTACCTGGGGAAAGAGAAGAGCCCAGGGGAGGAGGAGGTATGAGGGGCAGAAGGGTGTGTGGGGATACACCCCTCAGAAATGTCCATCTGTGCAGAGATCCCCATCTGGCGCCAAGAAGCAGCCACCTCTGGGGCGAAGCAGCTGGAGAACAGCCACACAACAAGGCCTCACGGGAATGGGTCACCCAGCTCTGAACTGGAGCAAGGGACTCAAAGTGGGGATGAGTGAATTGCAATTTGGCCCGGACACCGGGGTTCAACCCCTGGCTCCTGGGAAAAGCGCCAGGGGATTTATGGCCATTTTATATCTTGAGAACAGGTTTTAAAAAACCAAAGACTAAAAAGGAAAGACCGTGCAGAAAGAAAGAGGTATATTATACACAGATTTTGCAGACTCAACAGTGTTGATTCAGAAACAGATCTGGCGGAATTGGTAGACTCCCCCTACCCTGAAAGTATTTATAATGCCACAATGGTGTTCTGGGAGTGGGAGTGAGATCTAGTGGTTAGAGTGAGAGCGGCTGCTGGGAGTCAGGACTCCTGGGTTCTATCCCCAGCTCAGGGAAGAGAGGTTTCCCGCATGTTTGGAAGAGAAACTGAAAAAGAGACTTTTCCATCCCATTGAAATCCAGTGGAGGCAGAGAGGTTATTTTATCTCTGTATTTGACACTGGTGCGACCACTGCTGAACTAGTGTGTCCAGCGCTGGTGCCCACAATTCAAGAATTATGTTGATATATTGGAGAAGATTCAGAGAAGAGGCATGACAATGACGGAAGGATTAGAAAACCTGCCTTAGAGTGATGGACTCAGAGAGCTCCATCCATGTGGCTTAGGAAAGAGAAGGTTACAGGGTCTCCTGGTCACCGTCTATAAATACCTACACGGGGAACAAATATTTAGTAATGGGCTCTTCAGTCGAGCAGCTCCAATGGCTGCAAGTTGAACGCAGACGAAGGCAGCCTGGAAAGAAAGTATAAATTTTTCACAGTGAGAGTAATTAACCATTGGAACAATTCACCGAGGGTCGTGGTGGATTCTCCATCTCACTGACCATTTTAAAAGCAAGACTGGCAGTTGTTCTGAAAGCTCTGCCCTAGGAGTTATTTGGGGGCAGGTCTCTGGCCTGTGTTATACCAGGGGTCAGACTAGCTGATCGCAGTGCTGCCTCCTGACCGCAGAATCCATGAACCTCCCAGGATAACCGTACCCCCATTGCAACCTGAGCTCTGCCGGGGCACTGTCCTTGGCCAGCTGTTCTTGACGCATTCAGCTGCTAACAAAACAGGGAAATGAAAATCACTCTGGGCTTCCCCCCAGTAACCTGGGAGGTTGCACGTTTTTATTTGGTTTTATAGGATGGCTGCGCTGGGGCAATTCCAGCACAGCAGAATGAGAACGGTCACGCCCTCCTCGCGTGTTGAATTTGGAAGCAGAGCCGTAACTAGGCATTGCAGCGCCCGGGGCAAGCCAGCATATTTACACTCCCTAGAGGCGACACATGGAGGGGACCAAATTTCTGCCTTCCATTGAGCACAGAGGTTTTCAAATTTTTGCCAGCAGGTCAGAGGCTGGTGGGAGCTGCCCGGCCCACTCGGGCCCCAGGGTCTCCATGCTGTGGGAGCTCTGGTGCTGGCTGGCTGCCTTGAGGAGCTCTTGCCTCTGCCCTGATGGAGGCCGGCACTGGCTGGAGATGCCCCCTGGAGCTGACCCTGGCTGTCACATGATGCTCCCCGAGGTGCTTCCTGCAGTACTCATCCCCGCTTGGGCATCTGCCTCTCAGCAGCTCACCGCCCAGGGACCTGCAGCAGCAGAGCCTGGAGCATGTCAGGGGTGCAGCCCGGAGCTGTGCCACCCGCCCTGCCTGGGGAGCACCCGGACTTTGCAGAGGTGGCCCGGCTCGGAGAGCAGGGCAGAGAGGGCTGCCGGGTAGCCAGCCAGCGCCCCAGCTCCCACATTATAGAGGCAATTGCCAGAGTAGGCTGGGTGGCTCCCACCAGCTTCCGATCCGCCAGCCAGGGCTGCCCAGAGAATTCAGGGGGTCTGGGGCAAAGAAATTTTGGGGGCCCCTTCTATAAAAAAATTGCAATACTATATTCTCCTGAGGGCCCTTGCGTGGCCCACGGCAAATTGCCCCACTTGCTCCCCCCGCACGGGCACCCCTGGGAAAAATAAACCTTCCGCATTTCGGCACAAACCCAGTTTTGAGAAAACTTCTTTACAAGGTATCACTGGTTCTCAGCATCAGCTAGTGCTAAAAGGCACTAAAGCTCATTAAAAGGGTGGGACAAATATTTTCCATCAAAACTTTTTCTGGATCAAAAACTAGGGGATCAAAAATCACGGACAATGTCTGCTTTCCTTCCAAATGTGTTGTTTTTTTAATTGAAAAGCTGAAATTAGTCTGCCAAAACCTGAGTATGGTTTGGGGTTTCAGAAGTGTGTGGCTGCTTGCTGTGTTTGATTGTTTAAAGAAACAATACAAAAATTCTGCTTAAAAAAAATCCAAAACTTTTGAACCACCTCAGCTTGTAACCAAACACCTGAGCCCATCCAGTCAGAGATTTTTCCAGGTTTCTGATACTCTGCTGGCTTCCTTGACTAATATCTGTCTCCATAACTTTGGGTTCATTTAGGTTAGAACATAAGAACAGCCAGAGTGGATCAAACCAAAGGTCCATCCAGCCCAGTATCCTGTCTACTGACAATGGCCAATGCCAAGTGCCCCAGAGGGAGTGAACCTAACAGGCAATGATCAAGTGATCTCTCTCCTGCCATTCATCTCCATCCTCTGACAAACAGAGGCCAGGGACACCATTCCTTACCCAGCCTGGCTAATAGCCATTGATGGACTTAACCTCCATGCATTTACCTGTTTCCTAGAGACTGGCTCCATGTGGTCCCTCACAAACTGGAGACGGTTACTGTGGGTTTGTCTTTAGTTCAGCTTATGTACATACTCCACAAACTGAGCATTTGAGCTTGTTCCAGAATCTGGGATGAGCCTATGTTGTCAAAACTGAAATGCTCAAAATAGCACATGCATGTGACTGGACACAGAGTGCTAAAATTAAATTAACCCAGGGGGTCTCAAACTGGGGGTCAGGACCCCTCAGGGGGTCACGAGGTTATTACTGGGGGTCGCGAGCTGTCAGCCTCCACCTTAAACCCCACTTTGCCTCCAGCATTTATAATAGTGTTAAATATATAAAAAAGTGTTTTCAATTTATAAATGGGGTGGAGATCGTACTCAGAGGTTTGCTATGTGAAAGGGTCACCAGGACAAAAGTTTGAGAACCACTGAATTAACCCCTCTGGAGCCTCAGGGAATGCAGGGGAGGGGGGCGTCTCCCTTGGTAGGGTTGGGAAGGATATTGCTCTTCTCATGCCATCCCTCCCCCCAGTGGCTAATTTGAAATGAAGCTCCCCTCCCCTGACATGAATCTCCCTATGGCACTGAAATTACATGTAGACTATAATGTGGCATTTGAGACGTGAAAGGGACGGGAGCCCTAAGGGGAAAGCTCACAGCTTGGCTCTTCTGCAAGCCTCAAACTGCTGATGAGCTTTAGGGTGGGGAAGGCTGCGCCTCCCAGACAGCCTGGCCCTGCCCCCATCCGATCCCCAGCCACATCCTGCCCCCAAACGCCCCCCTCAGAATCCCTGACCCATCCTGCTCCTTGCCCCCTCACCGTCCCCCAAAGACCCCCCCAATCACCCCCCAGGACCCCACCCCTGCTCCCTGACCCCTGACTGCCCCTACTCCTATCCACCCCCCAATGCCCCCAATCCAACCCCCCCATTCCCTGCCCCCTGACCGCCCCCCCAACCTCCGCCCCCTCCCTGTGCCCTGACTGTCCCCAGGGCTCCCTGCCCCTTAGCCAACCCCCCTGGCCCCAGCCTCTTACCCCCGGCTCCCTCCTCACCCGGAGCCTCAGCGCCTCGCCCGACAGCCGCAGCGTGTCTCCGGCGGGGCCCCTGAGCCCCGCCCCGCTCCCAGCCGCGTGGGCAGGGGGCGGGGCTGCGAGCTCCAGGGGGGCCTGAGCCCCGCCCCGCTCCCAGCCGCGTGGGCAGGGGGCGGGGCTGGGAGCTCCACGCCGAGCGGAGGGAGCTGAGCTCAGCCCGGAGCTCGCAGCCCCGTCCCCTGGCCATGCGGCTCTGAGCGGGGCGGGGCTCAGGGGCCCCGCCGGAGACACGCCGCGGCGCTGTCTGAGGACGCCGCTTGATGCGCTGAGGCTCCGGGATGGGGGCGGAGGCGGGAGCCTCCGCTGTTCTCTTGGGGGCCCCTGCGGAGCCCGGGGCAAATTGCCCCCTTCCCCCCCCGCCCCGGGCGGCCCTGCCGCCAGCTGCTGGGACGTGGTGCCGGGGTCTCTAGCAGCCTGCTCTGGTGCGTCCACTCCCCAGGCAGGGTTCAGTCAGTGCAGTGGAGACAGCTGGGGTTGGCCAAGACAGGATGAGGTGAGGCTGGATCATGGGTTGTCTCCACTGCCCACTACCCTTATCATTTCTGGTGATGACTCTGGTGCAGAGTGAGGGTGGAGGGGGATGTAGGAACCGGCCCCTACCTTCCATGGGGAGGGGAAAGAGATACAGTCTGATGTGGGGAGGGAATTGGGCTAGTGAATACCGGGGCATGCAACCCTTTTGCCCTTCTTTGATCCCCCTGCCCATGTAGCCTGGATTTCTGCATTCAATCCTGAGCCACCTCCATTCAGGTCAGTGGGGATTGTTAACTCTGGAACCTACAGATGACAACTTGAATAGCAACAGTTCTAATATTTTTAACTGTTGCTGAGGATAGCAGGGCTGTTTCAAGAGAGTGGGTGGAGCTACTGGCACCCGTTCCCCCAGATACACAGTGAAATATCTGTGTAGAACCCACACGTCCCCCGCCTTCACACAGAGTAATATCCTTCCCTTCTTTTCCTAGGTGCCCAGGGGAGTTGGAATCAGGCAGGTAAGACAACCACAGAGAAACACCAGCCTTATCTGCCCTGGGCATGTGGAATGAGAATGAGGTTGGGAGCCAGGACTCCTGGGCCCTATACCCAGTTGTGGGAAGGGAGTGGGATCTAGCAGGTTAGAGCACAGGAAGAAGGTGGTATTATTGGGGTTAGGGATAAGGGTTAAGGTTATCATTGGGTTAGGGTTAAGAGTATCATTGGGGTTATGACAAAGTTTGTCATAATGATTAGAGTGAGGGTTGAAATATGGATTTCTTTCTTTCTTTCTTTTGGCAGAACCAAGATAGGATGAGTTAAAGTTTTACCAATTTAATTGGCCAATGTAAATAATACTCTCTCCCAAACTAAGGTATATATGTTTCTCTCCATTTCCATAGAAGCAGCACACAGACCCATTGACCTAACAAGGGGCGGAGGCAAACCTCACACTGACAAGTCAAGGAGAAGACAGCCTGGTGTCTACACACAGCAGGAGAGCGAAGCTCCGTCTGGATTTTACTTTTCAGAAGGATCCATTGCAAAGATTTACTGGGCTATAAAGACAGGGGGGCTGAACCTCAAGTAACTGAATCAACTGATTGCGTATGGTATTCCTACATTAGAAGCGTGTACGGGGCAAGGTCTTTTCTGAGAGCTAACGACATGCCGGTGATTAACATCTTTGTGAAATGTCTGTAGTAACACTATGGGGGAATTATGGACACTCCATGATATTATGTTTGAAAGTCTGCGGCCAGACAAAGGAAGGAGCAGTTCCTGCCCAGGCAAGAAGTGGGGTGGGGGCAAGAGAATTTACCTGTCTCTTAGGTAAATTAAGCTTGGTGGGATGAAAACAATGGAAGCCTCATTTACGCATAGCGGGACGGAAAGCCTGCGTTTTGCTAGATCAAGTTTTAGACTTTTACATGTTTGTTTTCACTTTTATGTCCTTGTAACTCTTCCTAAGTTTAGTCCTTTTCCATTCACATCACTTTCCCTCTCTCCTATTGTTATAAATGCCTTTTATTTTATCACCCACCAGCTCAGTGCTGTTTATGCTGGGAAGGGTGTATCTACCCCCCAGTTAAGTTAATAAGCTGTGATGTGCTTTTGTGTCTTTAAAAGAACAAATGAACCTTACGATTTCTCTGAGGTGTCCAGGAGAAGGCTGGATGCTTCGGTTTGAGGGACATTTGGGAGTGGGGGTGTGTTGGGGTCACCCTTGCTGGTTGTAACCAAGGCTGGTGGAAAGCAGCGTGGGGCTGTGGGGTGTAGACAGGCTGCTAGGAAGAGTGCTGCTGAGCCAGGGCTGCTTAGCACATGGACATTCAGGGTGTGACCTGCCAGCTGGTAGGATGGACGTGAGCAGGCCAAGTTGGGAGGTAGAACTGCATCAAAGGTTACAGGTCAGGCAGTGACACAACCCCTCACTGGTCTGGATTTGCACTCCCAAGTCATCTGTCCCCCACCTGGACTGGGTTCCTATCCCACACCAACCATTCCTTGCCCTTGATGTAGATAGACCATGTCACCTCTGTTAGCACTGCAGTAAATCCCCCCTGAGTTTGTGGGCTGCAGTTTCCAGGACACCCTTGGGACGGGTGACAATCTGAGCTCAAATCCCTGCTCACCTGCTGTGACCGATATCGCGGCAGCCTGAGGGACTCTTGCTTCAACTTCAGACAGGTCTCTCTGGCCGTGGGAACCGGCATGGAAACGCTAAAGACCCTAACTTTGAGTTGGAGCAGATGATACGAGCCTAATAAATGGTCACCTCCCTCTGCCTCATTGCGAGTTCTATGCACATGGGGGTTTCTGGCTCACTTGCGGGGAGGGGGAAACATCTGGATTTGCTTCAGAGTGATTCATGCCAAAGTCCCAGTGCTGGTTATGCAGCTCCTAGGTCTTTGGGAATGTCTACACTGCACGCTAAGCCCGGGTGTTACTCCCCACTCCGGGGTGCCACCCGAGGTACTGGGGTACCACTGAGCCCGCCTGTTCCACCAGCTTACACCGTCCTGCTGCGCCAGGCCCTCAAGCCTCCTCCAGCGCACACACAGGTAGGGACACAGCCAGCTGCAGAAAGACACAGACACTGAGATCGGCTCTGCGTGGGAAGACTCAGCTAGGGAATTGTATTGTCTTTCTCTGCACAGAGAACTGTACAGCGTAAGCTCATGGAATTCACCCCCTCCCTCAATGTGGAGGAAGATATGCACAGATTCCCTCCCCCCCCCCCGAGTTATGAATTCCAGAAACTGGCTTTAGAGAAAGCAAAAACAAGTGTATTAATTACAAAGGATAGAGTTTAAGTGATTATACGGGATAGCAAACAGATCAAAGCAGATTATTGAACAAATAGAACAAGCACATAAACTAAGCTTAATACAGTAAAGAAACTGGTTACAAATAGAAATGTCTCACCCTAAATGTTGTTTTAGGTATTTCTTTCACAGGCCAGACACCTTTTCCAGTCTGGGCTCGGCTGTTCTCTCCCACTTTTGTCTTTGTTTCTTAGATGTTTCCAGCAGTCACCGTGGGCAGGGATTCAGTGAAGAGTGAAGACTGATTACATCTCTCCCTTGTCTTAAATAGGTTGTACATATGGCAGGAACCCTTTGTTTGCCAGCGTGGTTCCCTTCCACCCCCAGTGGAAAAATACTGGTATTCTATCATGGAATCCAGTACCAGGTGACTTAATCACATGACCCTGCACTGTCAAAGCAGCCATGCGTCAAAGGTTGTTTCTAGCATCCCAGGAAGCATCTTCAAAGCTCCCCCTAATGACCCATCCAGGCTGATTGCATTCTGTCCGGTGGGCATTCCCCAGGTGTAAACCCACTTGTAATTGTTACATAGTCAATATTCCTAACTTCAGATACAGAAATGATACTTGCATACAAATAGGATAATCATATTCAGCGAATCATATCATTGGAAAGGTTATCTCACAAGACCTATCTTGCATAAAATACATCTTCGATATGCTATAATCATATTATAACAATATTTCTACGAAGAATATGGGGTGTAGCATCACAATTTTATTAAATTTTTTATCAATCGCCTAGAAGAAAACATGACTAATAAATGTTGCAGATGACACAAAAATTGGGGGAGTGGTAAATAAGGAAGAGGACATATCACTGATGTGTGTTTCAACGTGGCTAAATGAAAATGTGTCCACCTAGGAACAACGAGTGTTGGCCATTCTTACAGGATGGGGGACTCACTCCTGGGAAAAAGAGACTCTGAAAAAGATAACCGGGGAAACATGAGCTCCCAGCATGACGCTGTGGCCAAAACAGCTAATATGATGCTGGGATGTATAAACAGGGGAATCTCTAGTCAGAGCAGAGATTTGATTTTACCTCTGTATTTGGCACTGGTACGACCACGGCTGGAATCCCATGTCCATTGCTGGCGCCCACAATTCAAGAACAATGTTGATAAATTGGAGAGGGGTCAGAGAAGAGCCATGAGAATGATTAAAGAATTATAAAACCTGCCTGAGAGTGAGAGACGCAAGGAGCTCAGTCTATTTAGCTTAAGAAGGTGAAGGGGTGACTTCACCCCAGTCTATCGATACCTACACGGGAAACACATATTTAATAATGGGCTCGTCAGTCAGGCGGATCCAATTGCTGCAAGTTGAAGCTGGACAAATGCAGACTGGAAATAAAGTGTAAATTTTTAACAGTGAGAGTAATTAAGGTTTGGAACAATTTACCAAGGGTTGTGGTGGGTTCTCCCTCACTGACATTTTTAAAAGCAAGACTGGATGTGTTTCTAAAAGCTCTGCCCTAGGAGTTATTTGGGGGCAGGTCTCTGGCCTGTGTTATACCAGGGGTGAGACTGATCACAGTGGTGCCTGCTCACCTTAGATTCTATGAACCCCCCCATGCTAACCTTACCCCCATTACAACCTTAGCTCTGCCAGGGCTGTCCTTGGCCAGCTGTTGTCAGCACAGTCAGTTGAAAACAAAACAGGGAAGTTAAAAGCAAAATGGGCCTCCCCACTGTAACCTTGACCAATGCACTTTTTTGTTGGTTTTCCAGGATGCCTCTATTGGGGCAATTCCAGGCAGAGCAGAATGAGAATGGTTGCACCCTGTCTGCATGCAGAATTTAGCCGCAGTTGTTTCCTTGTGTGGCTTATGAGGGGATGGGTCACACCTGTTCTCTCTAGATCTGGGGAGGGTGGAGGCAGGAGCCTTATCTATAAAAACCTGCCCTGGCCCATTCGTTCTCCAGTCGGGCTTTGGTCGGAGCGATGGAGCCAGCTGGGTTTGGCCAAGACAGGAGCAGGCAAGGCTGGCTCATGGGGCATCTCTGCTCCCTCCTGGCCATGGCACTGCTGGCGACGAGCCTGGTGCAGGGTGAGTGTGGGGTGGGGTGGAGTGGAGATGGGAGACGGGGACCTAGCTTTCTTTCTTTCTTTCTTTCTTTCTTTCTTTCTTTCTTTCTTTCTTTCTTTCCCACCTAGTGGCAGAATGAAGACAGGATGTGTTAAAGTTTTACCGAGATGGCTTGTGTTAATTTATTTAATTGGCCACTTTTATATTTAAATGACTTTGTTCTCAATCCCATGATATCTTTAACCTAACCTCCATGGTAGCCTGAATCCCCAGTAATCCCAGCCCTGCCTGCTCTCTTTTCGCTCCCTAAGCGCTTGCAGCATAGACTTGCCCAAACTCACCCATCCACATGCTGGCAGGGACATTATATCTCTGTCCGACCAAAGGGCCTCATGGGGTCTCTGAGGCTCAGCTGATTGTCGAATTATTGTGAGATGTTTATGTGGGGAATGAGTTTAGAGCTAAGTGACATAGGATGTTGTGTTCCAAATCTGATGGGACGTCTGAAAACTGGACGCCCGTGGAGACAGCCTCTGAGTACTGTCAGCATGAGGTGCAGGCTGGAGATTCACAAAGGCAAATGGACCTGCAGAATGTGGCGGGTGAGGTCTCAGGAATGGTGGATCCCAGCGTTATGGGCTGGACAAGGGCTGGAAGAACTAACCATTGAGTGAGTAACACCCTATCAGACAGGACAGCACCTTGCTAACAGGTACGGGCACTAGACTGTGTTTTTTTTCTTCTACCTGTAACCTCATGTTTCCACATCCTGTTCCTTGCCTTTACTTTGTATCTCTCCCTCACCCTGTGTTAAAACAGCTTCGCTTTGGTTTTACTGTAGACAGGTCTGTGACATACCCAGGGCACAATCCAGACCAATGAGTAGCTGTGTCACCCTTGCCCTGTAACCTGGGGTGCCCATTGCTGCTGTAGCCTCCAGTCTGGACTGCTCACAAACAGCCTCCAACTTGCAGGTCACTCCCAGCTATGTCTGTGTGTGGGCTGCAGCCACCCAGGCACACCTGGACTCTTACCAGCCTTAAAGAGTCCCATAGAGTGACCCCAATATACCCCCAGCCTCAGATTTCCCCCAGAAATATATGTTCTGGGCTGCCCAGCCCTCTCCTGGAAAGTGCAAACATACTAAGTCTGTTATACCTTTAAGGGAATACTATGCTGTGACTGGGTGTATCAGGCCCTGCTGAAGGCCTCACAGTCCTACCCCCACCCCATCCCAGGGATGGGCAGTAGAGGTGAATCTATGGGTGGGGAGACAGCGGTTGGGGAGGGAAGACAGGATAGAGGTTATGTGCCAGGCAACCAGGAGCTAGGACTCCTGGGTTCTAGCCCTGGGTGTGCGAGGGGAGTGGGAGCTGGTGGGTTAGACCAGTGGGGCCTGGGAGCCAGGACTCCTGGGTTCTCTTCCCAACTCTGGGAGAGGAGTGGGGTCTAGTGGGTTACAGCAGCGGTGGCTGGGAGCCAGGACTCCTGGGTTCTATTCACTGTCCTCCCCACCTTTCTCCTCAGCTTGTGAGCAGCCAATGGGATTTCCCCGCATTGTGGGGGGTAATGATGCTGATTATGGGTCCTGGCCCTGGCAGGTCAGCATCCGTGAAGGCAGCAACCATATCTGCGGAGGGTCCCTCATTGCTGCGAGCTGGGTGGTATCAGCAGCTCATTGCTTCAATGGGTGAGTAACCCAGGCAGGAGTCATCTCCCTGCGGCTGTTCCCCAACTGCCACGTCCCAGAGGCGGCTGCTTCTCAGTGCCAGGTGAACCATCCCCTTGCAGCATCACTGTACAGCCATTACCAAGCTGTCCCACCCCAGAGATGGCTGCATCTATTGCCAGGCGAGCCATCCCTGTGTGGTGTTATGAGCTGCTGTTCCCCAATTGCCCTGCCCCAGAAGCAGCTGCATCTGAGCCTCAGGCTAGCCATCCTCATCAGTTGTGCAGCTGGTACCCAGCTGCCCCACCCCAGAGTTGGCTGCATCTGATTGCTGGGTGAACCACCTTTATATTCCTCTTGTATATTGCAGGGACAAGTTTGTCTATTATGTGAACCTAGGGGAGTATCAGCTCCTGAACCCCTCTGAAAGTCTGGTATCAATTCCTGTCAAGGAGATTTACCGCCACCCCAGCTACACGGATATCGGGTCCAGCGGTGACATCGCGCTGGTGGAGCTGGAAACCCCTGTGAACTTCAATGAAGTTATCCGCCCCATCTGCCTTCCGGCCTCCTCTGTGGAGTTCCCCGCGGGCATGGAGTGCTGGGTGACCGGCTGGGGTGACACTCAGTACGGAGGTGAGCAGGTGAATGGGGGGCTGTGGGGAAATGGTAGGACTTTGGGAGTTAATAGGGGAGGAGGTTCTAGGGGTCCCCCAGATGGTGACTGGAAAACAGCTTTGGGGAATATTACTACCATAATCTTAACCTTAACCCCTAACCTACCTCTAATTCCTAATACTTACCTGAACTCTAACCTTACTTTGAACTGTAACAATAACCATAAATCAAAATCGAGCACAATGACCCGGATATAACCTAGACCCGAAGCAGAACCTTAACTTCCACCCCAACCTAAAACTTAACCCTACATTTCATTTAAATGCTCACCCTACAGCTGAAGCTGAAACTGTATGCTAACCCTAACCTTTAACCTGAACCCTGTCTCGATCTCTCAACCCTAACCCTAACCACTCAATCTTAACACTTAACCCTAAATCTAACCCTTAAACTCAACCCTAACCCTTAATTCTCACCCTACACAACCTTAACCCCCACCCGTAACCCTACCTCTATCCTTCTCCCTGCCAATAACCCTTATCCTTAATATTAAGATTAACAGTTATGATCACCCTACACTTAAAGATAACACCATACTCTAACTCCCACCCCACCCTGACCTTTATGGTCCCTGATCTAACCTTTAAATGTAATCCTAACCCTTAACCCTTAATTCTAATCCTAACACAACCTTATCTCCAACATAATCCTTAAACCTAACTATTAATCCTTAACTATTAACCATAAAACTTAACTCTTAACCTTAGCCCTCCAACATTATAGCATAGATACACCCTTAACCCTAACCCATAACCCTAGCCCTACTGTTAACAGCAATGCTAGCCCTAAATCAAAATCTAGCATTGTACCCCTGCTATAACATCAATCATAACCATAAACCTAACCTTGCTGTTAACGGCATTGCTAGTCAAAATCTAGCGCTATACCCGTTATAACCCTAACCCTATTTTTAACTTCAACACTAACTGTAAATCAAAATCTAGCATTATACCCCTGCTGCACTGTTAATCCTAACCATAAGCATAACCCTACTTTAAGTGCAATGTTAATCTAAATAAAAATCTAGCTCTCTATCCCTAACATACCCTTAACCCTAAACATATCCCTGACCCCTGCCCCAACCATAAAAGTTAACCCTAAATTTAATGTAAATGCTCACCCTACTGCTAAAGCTAAAACTATGCGGTAACCCTTAATCCTAAACTTTAACCTTAATCTTATCTCTAGTCTTTAAATTTAACCCTCACCCTAACTTTCGACACTGAATGTAACCCTTAAACTCAACCCTACGGCTGAATTCTCACCCTAACACAACCTTAACCTCGAACAAGTGTTAGGGTAATCCTAACACTTACTCTACCAATAACCCTCTTTTTTAAACTTCAAGTTAACAGTTACGCTCACCCTACAGCTAAAGATAACGCCATGCCCTAACCCTAACCCCAGTAAGTTTATGGTCCCTGATCATATTTAGGCTTGGCAGAATTTGATTTTTTTTTTTTATAATTTAGATGGATGATATCAATGTTTATTTTTAAACATTCCCCCCCCATTTTTATCAATTTAAATTTTCACAGTTGTGGGAAATTATAGGGGGAGAGTCAGACAGTAATTACTTAATTCCAGTAGATGATGAGATTCAAAAAGTGAAAGTTTTATGAATGGTGCATAATTACCTGCAGCACGTGCTTTGGTAACGCAGGCACCAGCTGTTATAGCAGAACTGTGAATACATATCCAACCCTGATAGTCTATGATTCTATGATTCTATGCTTTATGCAGCATTCATTACCACCTGCTTTATACACATTAAGGTGTGACTACCACAAGTTCTCATGCAGCACTTTTCTTACCTTGCCTATATGTAAACTTCAATGATTATCAGGGGAAATATTTTGTCTTCTGTTTGTGTGTGCCTGGTGAAATTGACATTTACCGATCAAAACTGAATCCTTCCAAACCTACCTAAATCGAATCTTTACATTTAAGCCTAACCCTTAATTCTAACACAACCTTAACACTAACACTTTAACCCCTCTCTATTAACCATGAAACTTAACTCACCTTAACTCTAACACAAACACTAAATCTTGCTGTACCTCCAGCAATAACCCTCATCCTTGACCTTCAAGTTAACAGTTATGCTCACCCTACACCTGCAGATAACCTATACACTACCCCCAACCCTAACCTTAACCCTAACCTTTAAAGTCCCTCATCTTGCATTGGGTGAGAGATTGTTTTAGTTTTGTACATCTTCCTGTGGCCGGATAACCTGTTAGTGTGTTTGTTCCGTGCATGGATCCATAGCAGGATAGCCAACCGCTAACCATCATTCCTCTTTGGGCTTTGGACTCTCCTTTCACCCATCCAGTTCCCACCCCTGCTTTACCCCTGTCATGCATCCAGTGTGACCCTGCGGTATCTTGGCAGAGCCTGCTGTGGTGCTGCTCGTATGATCGTTGTATGGATGGATTTGCAGCCATCTAGTGTGCTGCTGGCGTACGCCTCCTGTATTTCTCCCTCTTGGATCTTACCCCCATTGATTCTGCCTTTGGAGAAAGCCTGATTTTGCTTTGCAAACTGCTTTGCATGCATACCCTGGAGCTGTAGCGATCTAGTGCAGGGGTTTTCAATTTTTTTTCTGGTGACCCAGTTCAAGGAAATTGTTGATGTCCGCGACCCAACGGAGCTGGGAATGAGGGGTTGGGGTGTGGGAGTGGCTGAGGGCTGGGGCAGAGGTCAGGGCTGCCCAGAGGGGGGGAGCAAGTGGGGCAATTTGCCCCGGGCCCTGCAGGAGCCCCCATGAGAGTTTTTTGGGGCCCCCGGAGCGGGGTCCTTCACTTGCTCTGGGGGCCCCGGAAAACTCTCACGGGGCCTGGGTCCCTGGAGCTTCTTCCGCTTCAGGTCTTCGGTGGCAATTCGGCGGCAGGGGGTCCTTCCGCCCTGGGACCCACTGCCGAAGTGCTGGGTCTTCGGCAGCAATTCGGCGGTGGGGGGCCCCACTGCGGATCTTTGGAGCACTTCGGCGGTGGGTCCCAGAGCAGAAGGACCCCCCCGCCGCCAAATTACCACCGAAGCGGGGCCCCCACCACCAAAGACCCCAGACCCCCTGAATCCTCTGGGCAGCCTTGGCAGAGGCTTGGAGTGCAGGGGTGAGGGCAGCGGGGTGGGGCCGGGAATGAGGGGTTCAGGGTGTGGGAGGAGGCTCCGGGCTGGGCCAGGGGGTTGTGGTGGGAGAGGGGATCAAGGCTCTGGGCTGGGGGTGCAGGCTCTGGGATGGACCTGGGGATGAAGGTTTTGGGATGCAGGAGGGGGCTATGGGTCTGGGGTGGCTCAGGGCTGGGGCAGGGGATTGGGGTGTGGGGTTGGGGCATGGGTTTACCTCAGGCGGCTCCCAGTCAGCAGCGCAGTGGGGATGCTAAGGCATGCTTCCTGCCTGTCCTGGCATCATTTACAGCTCTGCACCCCGGAAGTGGCCAGCAGCAGGTCTGGCTCCTATGCCAAGGTGCACAAGCAGCTCTCACCTGCAGGCACCCGCCCCCCATCTACCATTGGCTGGTTCCTGGGCAATGAGAGTGCGGAGCCGGTGCTTGGGGTGGGGGCAGCACGTGGAGCCCTGTGGGCCCCCCCACCTGGGAGCCAGACCTGCTTCCGGCCGCTTTCGGGTGCAGCGCGGTGTCAGAACAGGTAGGGACAAGCCTGCCTTAGCTGGGTAGCACGGCCCATGGGACTTTTAATGGTCTAGTTGGCACTGCTGACCGGAGCCGCCGTGACCCACTGCCTTCCATTCCGCGACCCAGTACTGGGTCACGACCCGCAGTTTGAAAACCACTGATCTGGCGAGTTGCTAGTGCTGTCTCCACTGCCATCCTTCTTTGTCTTTGCACCCTCCAATTTCCACACCTAGTTTACTGTCCCTGATTTTGCACAGGGTGAGAGTCTGTGGCAGCTTTGCGCATCCTGCTGCGGCCTGGGATTTTGCTGGTGCCAGGGCTCCGTGCACGGATCTCTAGTGATGGCAGCGTCCGGCGGTTTCATACCCAAAGCGGGAAGTGAGAGCAACTGAGGCTTTGATGCTTTAGTAATAACAAATCGGGGGCTCGTACCGAGTTCTGTCCATCCCGTAGCTCTCCAAGCGCTTTAGGAAGGAGGTCAGGATCGTTATCCCCATTTTACAGCTGTGGAAACTGAGGCAGGGAGAGACCTTTCCCATTCCATGATGGCTCCGTGGGAAGGTGGGGAGTTGGGCTGACCCACAGCTTGTGTCCCACGGGAACCTGTGGACGTGAGACGGTCAAGGGCTCCCCCTGCTGGTCAGCACAGAGCAGTGCTGGTGCCGGAGTCCCCATCAGTGCCTGGGGATGGGCTGTCCAGCAATGCTCCGTGGATTGATCGCTGCAGCTGTGGAATGGCTTGTCTCCATGGGGGGTGACTCCGCCCTGTTCGTCTGTCTGTCCTCAGGGAGCCTGACAGCCCCCAAAACCCTGCAGGAGGTGCAGGTGCCCCTGATAGACAGAGACGCCTGCAACACCCTCTTCAACAACGGCTCATACCCCGACGACCCTCCGGGGACCGATCCCATCAAGCAGGATATGATCTGCGCAGGGTACCCGCAAGGGGAGAAAGATGCGTGTCAGGTGAGACCCTGTATCCTATTCCCTGACTCCCTCCACCCGTACACCTGGCAATCCCAGATCAGAGCCAGTGCTCCCCAGAAGGGAACAGGCCCCGTGTCCCATTCCCTGTTCACCCTAAACCAGCCGGTTCCCCACCCTGGGGCTGGATCAGAGCTGGCACCCCCTAGGGGGGGAAAGGCCCCATGTCCCATTCCCCACCCCCCTGAGCCAGCCAGTTCCTGGCACTGGGGCGGGATCAGAGCCGGCGCCCCCAGGGGACATACCAGGAATTGACTCCATGGTTCTGCTGTCTGCAGGGTGACTCTGGGGGACCCTTGGTCTGCGAATGGGACAGCGCGTGGCTCTTGGCTGGGGTGGTGAGCTGGGGCGTGGAGTGCGCGCGCCCCAGCCGCCCGGGGGTCTACATCCTGCTGCCCCCCTATGCTGACTGGATCCAGGGCTACGTCTCGGCTGAACCTGACATGTCCGTCATGCAGCCCAACAGTGCCGGTGCTAGTCCGTTGGGGGCCCTAAGGAATATTTTGGGGTCCTCCCCCACCCACACTACACTAAACCAGGCAAAGTGGATAGGGGGCCCCCTCGGGATGCTCGGGGCCATAAGTCATTGCCTAGTCTGCTTGTGCCTAGTGCCGGCTCTGCCTGCCATGCTTCTCCTAGCTGCAGCTGTCCCCATGATCCTGTGAGATGCACCCCCCCATGCCCCAGCGCATACCTCCAGGCCCCCATCAACACCCCCTCCAGATAGGGGTTCAGTTCATCACTGCCTCGGATGGGTGCACAGCCCGGATCCCAACTTGGCCTGCGCAAACGCTGCTAATGGTATCAAGGGTGCAAAGGGTTCTGATTTCCTCCAGCAGGGGGAGCAGGGACGCATGCGCACACACACACGCATGCGCGCACACACGCATGCACGCACACACGCATGCATGCACACGCACACACGCAAGCACACACACACACACGCAAGCACACAAGCAGTCAAGCCCTAGCCTCCCTCTCCCACTTGCTTCAATGCCAGATTGTGTCCTTATGTCCTTCCATTCTCCGCCTCCACCTCTTTATCCCTCTCTTGGGCTCTATGCCAGGCACCTCACAGGCTCCTTCGAGGCCTCTTTACCCTCCTCTTCTGGGTGCCAAAATATCTCTCTACTTTCAGGAAGGGGCTGTTATTTCCTTTTCCTCCGCTTTCTTTAATTATCTTTCCCCGGCAGCTCCACTTCTCTGACCTGTTTTTCCCTTTCCACCTTCTCTGCCTCAGTTTCCCCACCACACACCTGGACACCCTCCAAGACACTGGCACTACATTGGCTTGCGGGGGGACCCCATCCTCATAGCCTCATTACCATGTGTGCTGCTGCATCAGCTGCTGCCCCATTGACCCATCAAACCTCTGGTGCAATAGGCTTGTGCCTAGGAGAATTAGGGGTGGGGGCGGCATGAACAGACCCTGGGCAAGCTCATGGAGACAGGGGGACAAGATGACTTAGCCCTGCAGTGCCCCCGTCTGGCTGTGCTGAGAATTGCAGACAGTGATCAACCCAGTCCCCAAGATAATTTAAATCCCCCTCCATCCCTTAGGGCTCTGGGAGGATTTGAACCCATGGCAGGGATTTTGCTAAGAGCACAGCTACAAGGGATCATTGTGGTTCTCCAATCTAGTCTTATGCATGGCACAGCCCAGATGGCCCAACCCAGACCTCCCTCCAGCCCATATGTGATGACAGAGCTAGCACATGACTCTTAGAAAGGGTGTCATAAATACAGAGAGAAGGGTAGCCTAAAATCCCTCCTTAGCAGCTGTACAGAATCACCTTTTCTGTAAGGGGTTAAGTAGGTCACCTGACCAGAAGGACCAATGAGGAATGAAGATACTTTCAAATCTGGGCGGGGGAAAGGTTTTGTTTGTGTTCTCTCTTTGTTGTTCCCTCTCCGGGCGGAGGGAGAAGCCAGGCAGGTACAACATCTCCTGAAAATATACCTGGAATAATCCATCTAAATCCACAGAAATTGTAAGTAAGGCAAGGAATTGCGTTAGGTTATCTTTTGTTTTAGCTTGTGAATTTTCCTATGCTACAGAGGTTGTTTTCGTCCTGTTTTTGTAACTGTGAAGCTGAGCCAGAGGGGAATCCTCTGTGCTTTAAATCTTTTTATTACCCTGTACAGTTACTTTCCATCCTGATTTTGCAGGTGTGATTCTTTTACTTTTTCTTTATAAATAAAGTTCTTCTTTTAAGAACCTGATTGATTTCCAGTGTCCCAGAAACAAAGGGTCTGGTCTGGGCTCACATAGCTAACCAATTCCTTGGTATGTTATTCTCAAGCCTGCCCAGGAAAGGGGTAATGGGGCTTGGGGGGATATTGATGCCAAGTGACCCTTCCCTGGATGTTTGTTTAAATCACTGGGTGGTGGCAGCAATACAATCCAAGGACAAGTTAAGGTTTGGTGCCTTGGGGAAGTTTTAACCTAAGCTGGTAGAAATAGACTTAGGGGGACTTTCATGTGGGCCCCCACATTTGTACCCCAGAGTGTGTGTGTGGGGACCCTGACAAAGGGAATCCTCCATCCAAGCCCTACCTGCTAGCTGAGCTCGTGTATGTCTGTTACAAAGGGAACATGCCACCCCATATCTGATAGCTGTGAGGTCATAGGGGTCTTGAACCCCAGTCCACCGAGGACCTGGGAACAATCACACTCCAGTCTTCCAGCAAGTAGCTTGCAGCGAGCGCTAGGACTGGGGGCCATGAACCCCGACAGGGGTACAAGCTCCGCCCCTGCACTCTCTCAGCGAGATCCTGATTCGGCTGCGGCTCTCTGAACCTGACCCCTGGTGTTCTTGGTAACAGACCCTTGATCCCGGCCATTTGGTTTCTCTCTGGAGTCTCACTCCTGGCATTCCAGCCTGGCCTGGTTCCTCTGGCCCATGGCCAGTGCTAACCCCTAGGCTGCCCACAGCAGCTGGGCTAGCGTGGGTCACTTATAAAGGGAATTGAGGGCTTCCCCATCCAGCCCATATCTGATAGTTGAGCTGGCATGTGGTTTTAGAAGGGGAATTGACTCTTACTTTCAGTACTCCAAGCGACAGAGAATCAATGCACTTCCCCCACATAGGAATTTTCCCCAGAGATTAATGCTCCTCCCTTTTAAGGTGTTAATCGAAATGAAAAGATTAAAAGGTGTGGAATAGCAAGCACTCTGCCCACACAATGTATCTGATGTGTGTATTGGGTTTCTCTGGTACTGATGGAGATGGGGGGGGGCCCTCCCCGTCGGGCTGGGCGCTGCAAAGACACATAGGGAGAGACAGTCCCTGGGTACCTGGGGAAAGAGAAGAGCCCAGGGGAGGAGGAGGTGTGGGGGGCAGAAGGGTGTGTGGGGATACACCCCTCAGAAATGTCCATCTGTGCAGAGATCCCCAGCTGGCGCCAAGAAGCAGCCACCTCTGGGGCGAAGCAGCTGGAGAACAGCCACACAACAAGGCCTCACGGGAATGGGTCACCCAGCACTGAGCTGGAGCAAGGGACTCAAAGTGGGGATGAGTGAATCGCAATTTGGCCCGGACACCGGGGTTCAACCCCTGGCTCCTGGGAAAAGCGCCAGGGGATTTATGGCCATTTTATATCTTGAGAACAGGTTTTAAAAAACCAAAGACTAAAAAGGAAAGACCGTGCAGAAAGATAGAGGTATATTATACACAGATTTTGCAGACTCAACAGTGTTGATTCAGAAACAGATCTGGCGGAATTGGTAGAGTCCCCCTACCCTGAAAGTATTTATAATGCCACAATGGTGTTGTGGAAGTGGGAGTGAGATCTAGTGGTTAGAGTGAGAGAGGCTGCTGGGAGTCAGGACTCCTGGGTTCTATCCCCAGCTCAGGGAAGAGAGGTTTCCCGCATGTTTGGAAGAGAAACTGAAAAAGAGACTTTTCCATCCCATCGAAATCCAGTGGAGGCAGAGAGGTTATTTTATCTCTGTATTTGACACTGGTGCGACCGCTGCTGAACTAGTGTGTCCAGCGCTGGTGCCCACAATTCAAGAATTATGTTGATATATTGGAGAAGATTCAGAGAAGAGGCATGACAATGACGGAAGGATTAGAAAACCTGCCTTAGAGTGATGGACTCAGAGAGCTCCATCCATGTGGCTTAGGAAAGAGAAGGTTACAGGGTCTCCTGGTCACCGTCTATAAATACCTACACGGGGAACAAATATTTAGTAACGGGCTCTTCAGTCGAGCAGCTCCAATGGCTGCAAGTTGAACGCAGACGAAGGCAGCCTGGAAAGAAAGTATAAATTTTTCGCAGTGAGAGTAATTAACCATTGGAACAATTCACCGAGGGTCGTGCTGGATTCTCCATCTCACTGACCATTTTTAAAGCAAGACTGGCAGTTGTTCTGAAAGCTCTGCCCTAGGAGTTATTTGGGGGCAGGTCTCTGGCCTGTGTTATACCAGGGGTCAGACTAGCTGATCGCAGTGCTGCCTCCTGACCGCAGAATCCATGAACCTCCCAGGATAACCGTACCCTCATTGCAACCTGAGCTCTGCCGGGGCACTGTCCTTGGCCAGCTGTTCTTGACGCATTCAGCTGCTAACAAAACAGGGAAATGAAAATCACTCTGGGCTTCCCCCCAGTAACCTGGGAGGTTGCACGTTTTTATTGGGTTTTATAGGATGGCTGGGCTGGGGCAATTCCAGGCACAGCAGAATGAGAACGGTCACGCCCTCCTCGCGTGTTGAATTTGGAAGCAGAGCCGTAACTAGGCATTGCAGCGCCCGGGGCAAGCCAGCATATTTACACTCCCTAGAGGCGACACATGGAGGGGACCAAATTTCTGCCTTCCATTGAGCACAGAGGTTTTCAAATTTTTGCCAGCAGGTCAGAGGCTGGTGGGAGCTGCCCGGCCCACTCGGGCCCCAGGGTCTCCATGCTGTGGGAGCTCTGGTGCTGGCTGGCTGCCTTGAGGAGCTCTTGCCTCTGCCCTGATGGAGGCTGGCACTGGCTGGAGATGCCCCCTGGAGCTGAGCCTGGCTGTCACGCGATGCTCCCTGAGGTGCTTCCTGCAGTGCTCATCCCCGCTTGGGCCTCTGCCTCTCAGCAGCTCACCGCCCAGGGACCTGCAGCAGCAGAGCCTGGAGCATGTCAGGGGTGCAGCCCAGAGCTGTGCCACCCGCCCTGCCTGGGGAGCACCCGGACTTTGCAGAGGTGGCCCGGCTCGGAGAGCAGGGCAGGGAGGGCTGCCGGGTAGCCAGCCGGTGCCCCGGCTCCCACATCACAGAGAGGTAATTGCCAGAGTAGGCTGGGTGGCTCCCACCAGCTTCTGATCCGCCAGCTCCTGGGACGTGGTGACGGTGTCTCTAAAAGCCTGCTCTGGTGCGTCCACTCTCCACTCAGGGTTCAGTCAGTGCAATGGAGACAGCTGGGGTTGGGCAAGACAGGATGAGGTGAGGCTGGATCTTGGGTTGTCTCCACTGCCCACTGCCCTTATCATTTCTGGTGATGACTCTGGTGCAGAGTGAGGGTGGAGTGGGGATGTAGGAACCGGCCCCTACCTTCCATGGGGAGGGGAAAGAGAGACGGTCTGATGTGGGGAGGGAATTGGGCTAGTGAATACCGGGGCATGCAACCCTTTTGCCCTTCTTTGATCCCCCTGCCCATGTAGCCTGGATTTCTGCATTCAATCCTGAGCCACCTCCATTCAGGTCAGTGGGGATTGTTAACTCTGGAACCTACAGATGACAACTTGAATAGCAACAGTTCTAATATTTTTAACTGTTGCTGAGGATAGCAGGGCTGTTTCAGGAGAGTGGGTGGAGCTACTGGCAGCCATTCCCCCAGATACACAGTGAAATATCTGTGTAGAACCCACACCTCCCCTGCCTTCACACAGAGTAAAATCCTTCCCTTCTCTTCCTAGGTGCCCAGGGGAGTTGGAATCAGGCAGGTAAGACAACCACAGAGAAACACCAGCCTTATCTGCCCTGGGCATGTGGAATGAGAATGAGGTTGGGAGCCAGGACTCCTGGGCCCTATACCCAGTTGTGGGAAGGGAGCCTGCCCTATACCCAGTTGTGGGAAGGGAGCCTGCGTTTTGCTAGATTAAGTTTTAGACTTTTACATGTTTGTTTTCACTTTTATTTCCTTGTAACTCTTCCTAAGTTTAGTCCTTTCCCATTCACATCACTTTCCCTCTCTCCTATTGTTATAAATGCCTTTTATTTTATCACCCACCAGCTCAATGCTGTGTTTGCCGGGAAGGGTGTATCTACCCCCCAGTTAAGTTAATAAGCTGTGATGTGCTTTTGTGTCTTTAAAAGAACAAATGAACCTTACGATTTCTCTGAGCTGTCCAGGAGAAGGCTGGATGCTTCGGTTTGAGGGACATTTGGGAGTGGGGGTGTGTTGGGGTCACCCTTGCTGGTTGTAACCAAGGCTGGTGGAAAGCAGCGTGGGGCTGTGGGGTGTAGACAGGCTGCTAGGAAGAGTGCTGCTGAGCCAGGGCTGCTTAGCACATGGACATTCAGGGTGTGACCTGCCAGCTGGTAGGATGGACGTGAGCAGGCCAAGTTGGGAGGTAGAACCGCATCAAAGGTTACAGGTCAGGCAGTGACACAACCCCTCACTGGTCTGGATTTGCACTCCCAAGTCATCTGTCCCCCACCTAGACTGGGTTCATATCCCACACCAACCATTCCTTGCCCTTGTTGTAGATAGACCATGTCACCTCTGTTAGCACTGCAGTAAATCCCCCCTGAGTTTGTGGGCTGCAGTTTCCAGGATACCCTTGGGACGGGTGACAATCTGAGCTCAAATCCCTGCTCACCTGCTGTGACCGATATCGCGGCAGCCTGAGGGACTCTTGCTTCAACTTCAGACAGGTCTCTCTGGCCGTGGGAACCAGCATGGAAACGCTAAAGACCCTAACTTTGAGTTGGAGCAGATGATACGAGCCTAATAAATGGTCACCTCCCTCTGCCTCATTGCGAGTTCTATGCACATGGGGGTTTCTGGCTCACTTGCGGGGAGGGGGACACATCTGGATTTGCTTCAGAGTGATTCATGCCAAAGTCCCAGTGCTGGTTATGCAGCTCCTCGGTCTTTGGGAATGTCTACACTGCACGCTAAGCCCGGGTGTTACTCCCCACTCCGGGGTGCCACCCGAGGTACTGGGGTACCACTGAGCCCGCCTGTTCCACCAGCTTACACTGTCCTGCTGCGCCAGACCCTCAAGCCTCCTCCAGCGCACACACAGGTAGGGCCACACCCAGCTGCAGAAAGACACAGACACTGAGATCGGCTCTGCGTGGGAAGACTCAGCTAGGGAATTGTATTGTCTTTCTCTGCACAGAGAACTGTACAGCGTAAGCTCATGGAATTCACCCCCTCCCTCAATGTGGAGGAAGATATGCACAGATTTCCCCCCGCTCCCCGAGTTATGAATTCCAGAAACTGGTTTTCGAGAAAGCAAAAACAAGTTTATTAATTACAAAGGATAGAGTTTAAGTGATTATAAGGGATAGCAAACAGATCAAAGCAGATTATTTAACAAATAGAACAAGCACATAAACTAAGCTTAATACAGTAAAGAAACTGGTTACAAATAGAAATGTCTCACCCTAAATGTTGTTTTAGGTATTTCTTTCACAGGCCAGACACCTTTTCCAGTCTGGGCTCGGCTGTTCTCTCCCACTTTTGTCTTTGTTTCTTAGATGTTTCCAGCAGTCACCGTGGGCAGGGATTCAGTGAAGAGTGAAGACTGATTACATTATTCCCTTGTCTTAAATAAGTTGTACATATGGCAGGAACCCTTTGTTTGCCAGTGTGGTTCCCCTCCACCCCCAGTGGAAAAATACTGGTATTCTATCATGGAATCCAGTACCAGGTGACTTAATCACATGACCCTGCACTGTCAAAGCAGCCATGAGTCAAAGGTTGTTTCTAGCATCCCAGGAAGCTTCTCAGGAAGGTGGGAGATTAGCATCTTCAAAGTCCTATTGCTCCTCCTAATGACCCATCCAGGCTGATTGCTTTCTGTCCGGTGAGTATTCCTCAGGTGTAAACCCACTTATAATTGCTACATAGTCAATATTCCTAACTTCAGATACAGAAATGATACTTGCATCCAAATAGGATAATCATATTCAGCAAATCATAACCTTTCCAATGATATCTCACAAGATCCATCTTGCATAAAATACATCTTCAATACGCTATAATCATATTATAACCATTTTTTTATGAAGACTATGGGGTGTAGCGTCAACATTTTATTAACATTTTTATCAATTACCTGGAAGAAAAAATGATTGATAAAGATCGCAGATGACACAAATTTGGGGGAGTGGTAAATAAGGAAGAGAACAGATCATTGATTCAGATGGATGTGGATCACATGGTAAACTGGGTGCAAGCCAACACTATGAGAATGATTAAAGGATTAGAAAACCTGCCTGAGAGTGAGAGAGTGAAAGGGGGTTCCAAAGAGGATGGACCTAGACTTCTCAGTGGTAGCAGATGACAGAACAAGGAGCAATGGTCTCAAATTGCAGTGGGGGAGGTTTAGGTTGGATATTAGGAAAAACTTTTTCACTGGGAGAGTGGTGAAGCACTGGAATGGGTTCCCTAGGGAGGTAGTGGAATCTCCATCCTTAGAGGTTTTTAAGGTTAGGCTTGACAAAGCCCTGGCTGGGATGATTTAGTTGGGGATTGGTCCTGCTTTGAGCAGGGGGTTGGACTAGATACCTCCTGAGGTCCCTTCCAACCCTGAGAGTCTATGATTCTATGAATCAAGGAGCTCAGTCTATTTAGTCTATGAATCAAGGAGCTCACCTTAAGAAGGTGAAGGGGTGACTTCACCCCAGTCTATAAATACCCACATGGGGAACACATATTTAATAATGGGCTCGTCAGTCAGGCGGATTCAAGTGCTGCAACTTGATGCTAGACAAATTCAGATTGGAAATAAATTGCACATTTTTCACAGTGAGAGTAATTAACTTTTGGAACAACATACCCAGGGTTGTGGTAGGTTCTCCCTCACTGACATTTTTTAAAGCAAGATCGGTGTTTTTTTCTAAAATCTCTGCTCTATAAGTTAATTGGGAGCAGTTCTCTGGCCTGTGTTATACCAGGGGTGCGACTGATCACAATGGTGCCTGCTCACCTTAGAATCTATGAACCCGCTCATGCTAATCTTCTTCCCATTACAACCTTAGCTGTACCATGGCACTGTCCTTGGCCAGCAGTTCTTGGCACATTCGGCTGATAATAAAACAGCGAAATGAAAACCTTGATCATTGCACTTTTTGGTTGGTTTCCAGGACATCCATACTGGGGAAATTCCGGATAGAGCAGAACGAAAACAGTCGCACCCTGTTTGAGTGCAGAATTTAGCTGCACTTAGTTCCTTGAGTAGCTCATTGTGGGATCGGTCACAACTGTTCTCTCTAGATCTGGGAAGGGTGGAGGCAGAAGTCTTGTCTATAAAAATCTGCTCTGCCACATTCGTTCCCCATCTGGGCTTTGGTCGGAGCGATGGATCCAGCTGGGTTTGGCCAAGACAGGATCAGGCGAGGATGGATCATGGGGCATGTTTGCTCCCTCCTGGCCACGGCACTGCTGGCGATGAGCCTGGTGCAGGGTGAGTGTGGGATGGAGTGGAGCTGGGAGACGGGGCCCTACCTCCCATGGGGAGGGGAGAGAGATACTGGCTTGGGGAGAAGGGAACTGGGCTAGTGAATAACAGGAGGATCCAACACCTTCACGCTTCATAGATACCCCTCCCATCTAGCCCCTATTTCTGCATTCACTCCTGAGCCACCCCATTCAGATCAATGAGGATTGTTAACTCTGGAACCTAGAGATGGTGAGTTGAATAGCGACACTACTAAGACTTTTAGCTGTTGCTGTGGATAGCAGGGCTGCTTCAGGAGAGTGGGTGTGTAGTAGTAGGATTTTATGGTTGTATGTGACCCTTTTTAAATAGCAGGAAGGAATGGCCTAATGTGCCATTGGTAAAAATGAATGAGCCAGAATTTGTGTCTGGGCTGATTTCAAGGCAGTAACAGACCTTTTAAGGTCACCACTTTGTTGTAGCATTTTAAAATAAGTAAAGGAATGGAATTATTGTTGCTGGTTTTTTGCATTGCAACTTCATGTTTTTGTATAAAATGTTTTGTGTAATTTAGTTTTGTTTTGTGTGAATGAGGAATGTGCGTGTTAAGACATAAGCGTAAAGGCCATTACTGGACCGAATGTTCTAGGAAGGAACCAAAAAACAGACGCAGGGGTGCCAGGAGGCTGCAACACACCCCTATTGGAATGTCAAAAAAGGGCAAATCAACAACTCTGAAAATGAGACAGGCACCTATCAAGGGGGACAAAATAGCTGTAATCAAACCCAGCCTGGAATAACTCCCTAAAAAACTTTATTTAAAAAAACAAAAAAATAAAAAGAACAATTTAAAAACCAAGCACTCATCAAACAACAATTGATGACAGCATCATGGTGCAAAACTCATTGGTCCCAATGAAGAAAAATCACTATGTAAACAGGGTGCCTTGCCATAAAACTTTGGGTTCGTCCTGCCAAGACTTCCCTGGAGCATCGTGTCGTGACCGACAGAACCCGGTTCCTCCCTACCCATGATCAACTTCGCTGGCCACTAGATTGATCCGGACTCTGGACTGGTAACCATAATATCAACTGGTGAGATAGAGTGTGTGTGTGGTGTGATTCAATGCATATGCTAATTGTATCTTCAATCAACGTGGTGTATTGCCTTTTCCCCTGAAAAAGATCCTGTGTGCTTCTTACAAGCATAACATTTTTGCTGGAGAATTACGAAAGGGCGAAGACATGCACTGTAATTGTTGAAAATACTGCTAAATACTGCTAACAGGTATTCCATACGTAACAAGTGATCGATCATTCAGGTGTGCACACCCCGAGTCATAGACGTGCTGGGCAATAGGGGGAGCATTACAGTCCTCACTCCGACCCGGCTGGCGGGGAAAACTATACAAATAAGATCTATACAAACTGTCTAGGTATATCCACCCCTGGTCGTAGAGGTGCCAGGCCCTCAGGGGGAGAATCAGAGTCCTCGCTCCTACTCATCTGTCAGGGAAAATTGCCTAGGTGAATATACCCTCAGTCATAGCAGACTCGAGCCCCAAAGGTAGGGGGATTAGCGTTCCCCCGTCCGGCTCTGTCAGGCAGAGTTGTTAGTGGGTATAGACTGTGTTATGTAAGTCCCAGCACAAACGTGGGCAAATGAGTAGATTTCTGTAGGACCTCACTCTGAAGGATATAGGAGTGTGGGATAGTGTTGTGATTTCACAATTTAAAAAAAAATGGTTAAGAAAAGGGACCAGGAGGGGTGGAGGCTAATTAAGGAGCCCACCCTCCTGGCTAAATTGGGAGCGGAACAAAGCCCGTGTCCATGAAAAGGGACGGCTCAGCGAGGAAAGCAGGATCGGGCCCAGACGAGCAGGCAGGCAACAGATAAAGAGACTGGGAAACAAGCTGGTGGCCCAGAGGGCCTAATGGCAGGAGTAAGAAAAGGAGGAAGTGCAGGCAGATCCCTGAAACGATACTGGGAATGGAAATAGCTGAATCAATAAAGGTGCCGGTTTAAAAAAATAAGCAAGTAATTTCTTAAAAAAAAAATAAGATGTTACCTCTGAAGAGGCTGGAGGGAATTGAGCAGTTCAACTTCGTACAGATATTTAAAAAAAAAGGATTATACAAAAATGTCTTGGTTTCTTTGCAGCCATTCTGCAGGGAAAATGGGCCCTTTTCCGAAGGATTGTCTGTAAATAAGCCAGGCAAAAAGGCAATCTGCTTTGAATCATTTAACTATGAACATGTTAGTCGAATTTGCTAAAAAAACACAAGGGGTTTCAATTGGAACTGAACTGCCCCCAAATGTATCCACATGTAATCTAGGTACAGCTGTGTACAAGGATATTGTGTAAATATGTGGAGTGTTTAGAACCTAAACCAACACTCCTGGCTTGTAAAACTCTGCTTTGTATATTTAAAATAAATTGGTTTTTGTTTTGTTTTTAAATAATGCCACTAACGAAGTCACCCTTTAACTCCCCTGTGTGGCCAGTGCTAAAGGCAGACGGCCAATCCTGGCGTTTAACAATTGATTATAGAAGAATCAATAAGGGCACCATCCCTATGGCCCTATTGTGGCTGATATGACACAGGTCGTACAAAAAGTGCAAGCCGCATCTACATATTTCTCAGTTATTGATTTTGCCAACTGTTTCTTTGCCATCCCCCTACATCGGGACTCACAAGATCGGTTTGCCTGTACAATAAAGGAGCAACAATGGACCTGTTGTCGGTTGCCCCAGGGATATCACAACAGCCTGGCTATTGCCCACCGGCATGTTGTTGATTTGCTACACCAGTTGAGTCCACAAGAAAGGCCTTTTGTGTTTTCATATGTAAATGACATTTTAATATTTAGGGAAACTGAGGCACAAACTCAAACACTAACAGAAAATATTTTGGCACTAATTCAGGAAACAGAGTTCAAAGTAGCCTTAGACAAGGCTCAGCTGATGCTACCTCACGTTACATACCTGAGCATGGTCGTTGAACAAAAAAAAAGAACGGGTAAATCAAAGGAAGGTAAGGGCACTGGTAAAAATGCGGCCCCCAACTGACGCCCACTCTTTAAAAGTTCTACTAAAAGAATTACATTTTTTTAGACCACAAATTAAAAAATACGCTGCCATTAACTTAGAAGAAGAAGAAGTCATTCAGGGACATCTAGACCATGGATTGGCCCAGCATGCCGAGCTCCACACAATTGATCAGGTTTTAAGGCAATATGAAAATTCCCCACGGCCTGTGTATATTTATGCTGGCAGTGATTTTTGTGTGAAGGGGATACAGTTTTGGATACGTGATTGGCATAGGAATGGGTAAAAAGCAGCAAATAAAAAGAATATTGTATATTCATAGGAATGGAAATAAATTTACCAGTGGGTAGCAAAGAACCCTAAACAGTTAAAGGTGCGACATGTAATGGCACACAGTAAAGGAACGGGTTTGGAGGCCACCTGGCATAATTGGGTAGATACAATAGCCTGACAGCATGACATAGATAGATGGTTACAACTGGTATCTATCTATCTATCTATCTATCTATCTATCTATCTGTGCTAACACATCTAAGCCAACTAAACGCACTACAAACCTCCCTAACCAAGTTAAAAAAAAATAGAAAATCAGGAGTTACTTAATATTGTCCATCAGTTTATGCATAAAAAATGGAAGGGAGTTTAAAAAGGGTAAAGCAAATAGCAAAATAAAAGTGTATAAAAATAATGTTAAAATATGAGTGCGAAATTGTGTGCGATGCTTGCTGGAGGATTCTCTGCACCTTGAGGTCTTCAAACCACGATTTGAGGACTTCAATAACTCAGACATAGGTCAGAGGTTTGTTACAGGAGTGGGTGGGTGAGATTCTGTGGCCTGCCTTGTGCAGGAGGTCAGACTAGATGACCATAATGGTCCCTTCTAACCTTAAGTCTATGAATCTATGAAACCCATGATGCACCAACAAAGGCTTGAGCCATGGCACAGGGTTCAAATTAATGTTATTAATAAATTGCCAAAAGGAAGAATTCCAGAATTTATTGGTAATAATTAATTCCTTTTTAGGATGGGCGGAGGCAGTTCCTACTAAAAATAACAGCACCAGGGTGGTAGCCAAAAAGTTCTTTAATAAGCTAGTATGTAAATATGGCACCCCTGAAATAATCAATTCTGACAATGGGGGAAAAAATCTTTACGATAATAATACAAGTCTTGGGAATGGAACAAAAGCTCCATATACCACACCGGCCTCAGTCCTCAGGCCAAGCAGAGCGCATGAATTGCACTATGAAGGAAGCGCTCCAAAAGGTAGTAAATCACACACAAAAAAACCTGGCTGAATAAACTGCCTCTGACTTTGGCTGACATCCGCAGCAGTAATAAACTAAAAACAAAAATTCAACCCTTTCAAATTCTGTTTGGACGTCCAATGTGCCTAATAATTAATCCTAGTTACCTGGAAAAAAAAAAGCTGCTCTAATATAACCCAGCACAATTATTTTCAATGGCTCAAACAGTTACAAAAAAATAAAACCACCCTCCAGCATAGGGTTAATCAGACACATAAACAATAAAATTCAGAAACAAAAGCCCACAAAAGCAGCCCTGTAAGAAACAGGGAACCAGGTTGTGTACCTTAAAATAAAAAAAATGGGTCACTCACTGGAATCAAAACGGATAGGCCCTAACCCCATAGTGGACCGCCTCAGCCCATTGGTATAGAGTATTAAAAAATAAAAATAAAAAACCCCAAGTGGGAACACGTTTCACAAATTAAATTGTTTACATACATAATAATGTTTAAATTCTTTGCAGAAAAATATCCGAGGGGGAGCCGTGTTAGTCTGGATCTGTAAAAAGCGACAGAGAGTCCTGTGGCACCTTATTTCTGTTAGTCTATAAGGTGCCACAGGACTCTGTCGCTTTTAGAAAAGGACATCCCAGAACCTGAGCACGAGGCGCTGCTTAACCACCACAATTTTAATCCACAGAAAATGAGACTCCGGTGTAAGGTCTGGCTTCACCTGCTTCAGGGAACTTTTAGTGCCCAGATAATTAGAGCAATTATGGGAGAAGATGTAGCCGTCCTTATAAGCCGATATTTAAGGAATAATTCACTCCCCGCCAACCAATCATGGATTCCTACCCGTAATCAGGCAATCCTCATGGAATGGTATAATAAAAACGCTAGCCAAATCTTAAAACTCTTAAAAAATACCAATATGTATGCAAAAAAAAAAAATGGAACTAAAAGTTCACCTTATAAACACTACAAAAATACCAAACCACTGAAAAACAGGGGTTAAAATAAAAGGTCTTTCTGGGAATATCACCTGGAATTCCAGACGCTCACAATTACCATGTCAGTAAAATAAGCCTGTTAAGACAGGAACAATGCTAGCAGTTATTGTGGGATACTATCCAATATCCCATGGTACATTGAACCTATGGTTCCCGGACACGTGCACCAAAACCTGGACCAAAAACTATGCATTCAAAAAGGTTCCCCAATTAAAATAAAAAATAGACAAAATTGTTTGTGACTCAAAGTGATCCAGTAAAAGTCTCATTAAATCCACTATTAGTAAAAATAAAACCTGGTATAAATTGGACTCAGTTAAACGTGTCTAAAGTAAAACCTAAATGTTCACCCTCTGCCCTTCCTATTATAACAACCTAAATAATAACACATCAACCCTCCAATGGCCAAGCAAAACAAAATGTAGTTAACACCATATTAAAAAAAATGGTTTTAAAGCAAAAATTATAAATACTATAGACCTAAAGGTAATTCAAAATAAGTTACGTTCCTTGTCACAACTGCAAGATAGTCTCATTCACAAGCAGGTAAATACTACTACAAATTTGGTACGAATAAGTCTAAAAAACCTAAAAGCAACATAAAATACGTGGCGGTGGCTAAACGCCACCTCTTGGCTGCTCTATAAACAACAAAAATAAAAAATAAAACTGCCTTGGCCATAAAATGTACTAAAATGCAAATTCTTAGTTGAGTACCACTTAAACACAAAATATTTTGGGTCATATCTGGGAATGTTCGGGTGTTAACACGTCTTTTAAAACAACAAAAAAGGTCCTTGTTTAACACCTACAAATATAAATGGATGCAATATGTTTCCAGCATGGTTAAGCCTGATTTGTTATTAGGTGAAGTATTGTTAAAATTGCTCACCAACAGTCTGTAAAAACGAAAATATAAAAAGTAAGCCCACTCTCAAAATTGACCATGGAATCCTTTTGGCTACCCCGGATTATGGGTCAGTGGGCTAAAAAAAAATTAAAATTATTGGATACCTAAGTGCGTATGAAGTAAAGCTCTCAAAAATGGATGTGCTTGTCCCTACCTGTCACCACAAAACCATGCAGGAAAAACACATCATTGGAAATGTGTATAAAACAAACTAAAAAACGTGACACGTGGTTTGTACAATGAACAATGCGCATGTGTTACATCCTGGGAAACAGTATTTTAGGAGGATGCAAGTATTAGCCAACCCCCAATAAATAAATGTAAATATAATGCCCGTGTATTATAAACTAACAATCACACGTACTATTTACCAAAAATTAAAAACTCACAAAGCACTGTAATCGACACCCCGGTTAATTTCTGTTACCCTTGCCCTAAATGAGCATGATCTAACTAATCACTTGTCAAAACCAAAGGTGACTCAGATTTTACAACAAATACAAAAAAATATTTAAAAAGCCTGTCATTCAAATATTACATGCAAATAAAGACATGCTAAAAATTGCTAAATCTAAAAAACCCCACTGGTACGACGTTTTTATAGGCTGGTCCCTGACCTCTAAGGGCATATAGTCTATTATGTTTCACCCATTACTAGTTGTGTTAATATTGTCCTGTGTTTGCTTGTTAGAAATGTGTTATATGTGGTGTTACACAAAAAAAAAAAGTTTGTTAAATTAAAACAACAAGCTCAAATTGACTCTCAGTATATTGCTATAAAACTGTTTAATAAAATATGACCCACTCAAGAATTCTACATGTAGTAGTAGGATTTTATGTTTGTATTTATTTTATCCTTTTTAAATAGCAGAAAGGAATGGCCTAATGTGCCATTGGTAAAAATGAATGAGTCAGAATCTGTGTCTGGGCTGATTTCAAGGCAGTAACAGACCTTTTAGGGTCACCACTTCGTTGTAGGCTTAGCATTTTAAAATAAGTAAAAGAATGGAATGATAGTTGTTTGTTTGCATTGCAACTTGATGTGCTTGTTTAAAATGTTGTGTAAATTAGTTTTGGTTTGTGTGTGAATAAGGAATGTGTGTGCAAAGAAAGGCCGTCACCAGACCAGATGTTCTAGGAAGGAACCGAAAAACTGACGCAGGGGCGTCAGGAGACTGCAATACGCCCCTACTGAAATGTCAAAAAAGGTCAAATTAAGAACTCTGAAATTGAGACAGGCACCTAGCAATGGGGACAAAATAGCTGTAATCAAACCCAGTGTAAAATAACTCCCTAAAAACTTAATAAAAAAACCAAAATAATAATAATAATAAAAAAACAAGCACTCATCAAACAACAATTGATGACAGCATCACGGTGCAAAACTCATCGGTCCCAATGAAGAAAAATCACTATGTAAACAGGGTCTCTTGCCATAAAACTTTGGGTTCGTCCTGCCAAGACTTCCCCGGAGCATCGTGTCGCGACCGACGGACCCCGGCGCCTCCCTACCCGTGATCAACCTAGCTGGCCACTAGATTGATCCGAATTCTGGACTGGTAACTATAACATCGACTAGCAAAACAGTGTGTGTGTGGTGCAATTAAATGCATATGCAAATTGTTGTATCTTCAACAAACGTGGCTGTAGTAGGTTGAAGGCAGGGTACCTTGCCAGCTGGATCCGGGAAGGGCCAGTCCACCTCACTCGGTCCCTGGACTTCGCTTGCTGTGTGCGTGGGAGAAATCAGCGAGGCCTGTCAAAGTATGGCTCCAGCCTGCACTCAGACGGCGCTGCAATAGTCAGTCAGCCTAGGCCCTGGTGCAGGGCGGGGCAGCAAGCAGAGTCACTTGGCTCCAGCCTGCATGCGGGTGGAGCAGCAAATATTCACATAGTCCAGGCTCTGGTTCAGGGCGGTAAACAAAGTTGCTCTGCTCCAACCTGCCCTCAGAGTCAGTTAACTCAGGCCTTCACTCGGCTGGCCTGAGAGAGGGGGAGACTGTCGCCCACAGCTTGGGTGGCAAGGGGGACGCAGGTCCTCCCACTCCACTGCGTCCCGGCCCAGGGCCCTGAGGGTGGTGGAGGGGTCTGCCACCGCGTCAGCGGGGATCCAAGCCGCAACACGCTGACTCACCCTCTGCCAGCGTTGCAGCCAGACAGGGGTCTACCACCCCTGGGCCACTTCCACGCTCCCCCTCCCAGGGTGACTGCTGATCCGGTGAGGTGAGGTGATCGGCGGGGGCCTCAGTTGCCAGCAGTAGCTCTGCTGGGCTTGGGCAATCGGAGGTCCGGGCCAGTCATCTCTCTCCTGCGGGGCCGGGACATCCAGGGGTCCGGGTTGTCCGGGCCAGTCGTCTCTCTCCTGCGGGGCCGGGACATCCAGGGGTCCGGGTTGTCCGGGCCAGTCGTCTCTCTCCTGCGGGGCCGGGACATCCAGGGGTCCGGGTTGTCCGGGCCAGTCGTCTCTCTCCTGCGGGGCCAGGACATCCAGGGGTCCAGGTTGTCTGGGCCAGTCGTCTGTCTCCTGCGGGGCCAGGACATCCAGGGGTCCGGGTTGTCTGGGCCAGTCGTCTGTCTCCTGCGGGGCTGGGACATCCAGGGGTCCGGGTTGTCTGGGCCAGTCGTCTCTCTCCTGCGGGGCCGGGACATCCAGGGGTCCGGGTTGTCTGGGCCGGTCGTCTCTCTCCTGTGGGGCCGGGTCATCCAGGGGTCTGGGTTGTCTGGGCCAGTCGTCTCTCTCCTGTGGGGCGGGGCATCCAGGGGTCCGGGTTGTCTGGGCCAGTCGTCTCTCTCCTGTGGGGCTGGGACATCCAGGGGTCCGGGTTGTCTGGGCCAGTCGTCTGTCTCCTGCGGGGCTGGGACATCCAGGGGTCCGGGTTGTCTGGGCCAGTCGTCTGTCTCCTGCGGGGCCGGGACATCCAGGGGTCCAGGTTGTCTGGGTCAGTCGTCTGTCTCCTGCGGGGCCGGGACATCCAGGGGTCCGGGTTGTCTGGGCCAGTCGTCTCTCTCCTGTGGGGCGGGGCATCCAGGGGTCCGGGTTGTCTGGGCCAGTCGTCTCTCTCCTGTGGGGCTGGGACATCCAGGGGTCTGGGTTGTCTGGGCCAGTCGTCTGTCTCCTGCGGGGCTGGGACATCCAGGGGTCCGGGTTGTCTGGGCCAGTCGTCTCTCTTCTGCGGGGCTGGGACATCCAGGGGTCTGGGTTGTCTGGGCCAGTCGTCTCTCTCCTGCGGGGCTGGGACATCCAGGGGTCCGGGTTGTCCGGGCCAGTCATCTCTCTCCTGCGGGGCCGGGTCATCCAGGCCTCCAGGCGGTCTGCACTCTGCAGGCCTGCTGCCACCTCCCAGCGCGAGAGCTCAGGGGAAGCATCTGCTCCCTCCAGTGGCTGGCGCCCGACTGAGCTTCCGGGTCCCGCCTTTATACTTCCGGCCCCGCCCCTTGGCTACCAGGGGGTGGAGCTAGGGGGTAGGGCTCCACCCATGAGGGGGTGGAGCCACCCTCTTCCGCTGTGTCTGGGGCCAGACAGTCAACCTCACTACAGTGTATTGCCTTTTCCCCTGAGAAAATCCCATGTGTTTCTTATAAGCGTAACAGGTGGAGCCTCAGAACTGTGGGTGAAGCTATTGGCACCCATTCCCCCGGACACATCGTGTCAGACACCAGGAATGACTGTATAACCTCCCTCCCCCACAGACACACAGTAATGTCTTTCTTTTCTCTTTGTTTGCTCCACAGGTGCTCCAGCAAGTCAGAATCAGGCAGGTAAGACACCCACAGTAACATGTGAGGTTTATCTGCCATGGTCATTTGGAATAAGGATTAGGTTGAGTTTTTAAACGATACCTCACATGGCTAACTTTGTGCAGAGATGATTACAATAGCAGACCCAGGGGTATATTCTGTCATAATGTCTAAGTACTGGTGGTTAATGAGAGGTTTGTGAGGGGAAAGCTGCGAGCGGTGGGGAGGGGGTGCTGTTTCCACAGAGGCAGTGGATCGCTGCGCATTGCGGGTGTGCAGAAGACGGGGGACTGGGCGCTGGAGTGTAACTGAGTCGGGTGTGTAAATTGCTGCCTGCAGAGGGATAGAGCAGGGCTCACGGAGCGCCTGGGGTGCCAGCAGCTGGTGGCTGGGAGAGTTGCCCCTGGTGGGCACAGCAAGGGCTCCCTCCTGCTGGGAGAAGGGGGTAGTGGTGCAACCGGGACACTGTGGATCACCCTGAAAAGTGTCACAGTGCTCGTGGGAGTTGGAATGACACAGGCATAGGCGGCAGGTTCGTATAATTTTTGGTGGGGCCCAAAATGGTGGGGCCCCCCCCGCTCTCACCCTGTAAGCTGATATAAAATGAAGCTACAATGCGTCAGCACCACAAGATTACAAGGGTCAATTAAAAGTGGAAAGTCAGAAGCAGCACTTGCCTATTAATACCTAATATACAGTATTAAATTTTGTTGCACCTGTTGTGACAAAGTGGGAATGTTCTTAATGTTTTCTCTGAATACTGTGTGGGTGCCTCAGTTTCCCCTGCAAAGTGCCAACTGACGGTGTTGGGGACAAAGAGATCAGGTGGCCTCCTTGTCCGGAAGAGACACAAAGGCCAGATGGGGGAGTGTCAGTTTGGAGCTGGCTGGGGAAATCGGGAGAGGCCCAGAACTTGGGTCTGGGCTCCCCACCCCCCAAGATGGACCTGACTGAGGGGTCCTGTTTTCTGTACTTACAAGCTCTGTTTTAGACTGTATCCCTGTCATCTAATAAACCTTCTGTTTTACTGTCTGGCTGAGAGTCACATCTGACTGCGGAGTTGGGGTGCACGGACCTCTGGTTGCCCCAGGACCTGCCTGGGCAGACTCGCTGCGGAAAGTGCACAGTGTGGAAGGGCATGCTGAATGCTCCGAGGTCAGACCCAGGAAGGTGCAAGCTTCTTGCCCTGGAGACAGTATGCTCAGAGAGGAGGCTCCCCCAGAGTCCTGACTGGCTTTGTATGGAGTTGTTCCAAAGCATCCCAGCATCCCCTTCCACACCATGCGCTTCCCGGAAGTCTGCACAGGCACTGACACTCCCTCCTCTGGCCTTTGTCTCTTTTCCAAGCATTAGGAGGCCACCTGATCTCTTTGTTCTCCAACACCTTCAGTTGGCACCTTGCAGGAGAGTGGCCCAGGCCATCAGTTGCCTGGAGACAGGGTGTCAGCCATTCTCTGTGCAGACAGCATCACACTGGCCCTCTAGGGCTTTACAACAATCACACCCCCTTATCCCACCATCTAGATCCTTAAGAAATGCATTGGGGAAACTGAGGCACACAGACAGTATTCAGAGAAAACACCTGTATACGACCAGTTACATACTTTGAAGGGTGTAAAATAATCAAATATTGTGCTAAATACAATGGTACTCCAAACTGACCACCAAATTTAAGTTGCATGTTTTTCCCCTCAGGTGAGGGTTCTGGGGTGGGGCTGGGGATGAGGGGTTCACAGTGCAGGAGCGTGCTCGGTGCTGGGGGTGCAGGCTTTGGGGTGAGGCAGGGCTGAGGATGAGGAACTTGGGGTGCAGACAGGCTGCCCCAGGGCTAGGGCCAGAGAGGACTCCCCATCACCACCACTGGCAGCAGCAAGCTCCAGGGGAGGGTCTCCTCCTGCCCCCCATGACACACACACTCTGCACATGCTCCTAGAGCCCTTCTCAGGTCCAGAAAGCTCACTCCCCTCCCCTATGATGGGTACTGGGGGGGGGGCACAGGTGGCCTTCCATGTTGCTGCCCCTCACCATAACTTCACTGTGGATGGGGGATGGGGCTGCCCCTTGCCCAGCATGGGGCAGAAGTGGGGTAGGCAGGGTGGTGGCTGGCTATGGGGTGGGGGAGCAGGGTGTCATAAAATTCACCCAAGCCCCAGCTGCTCAGGTCTAGGAAGCCTCCCTCTCCCATCCCTCCTGTGGCGGGTGGGTTGGTGGGTGCTGGGGGAGGGGGCATTGCCTTCACATGTGGCTTCCTGCCTCCCCTGTGCAGCCTGCTGTGCCTCACTGGGGGGCTGGGACTGGGGCTGGGGCAGGGGGGGAATCATAGGGTCAAACACTCAAACATAATAAAAAATCATAGGGTCAAACACTCACGGAAGCCCCAACTGCTGCTAAGGTGAATGATGTCTGTCTCCTGGCCCGTTTGTGTCTCCTCCAGGTAAGGGGAGGGGAGGGGAGGGGAGGGGAGGCGAGGCCCCCTCCACTCCCCTCCCCCTCCTGAGTGCTTCAGCAGTCGTTAGCACATTCCTCTTACGCCCGTCTCCGCCACTCCGGATTCGGGGATCTGAACCCGACTCCCTTTCGATCGGTCGTTAGCACATTCCTCTTATGCTAATGCTTAGCACATTCCTCTTATGCTAATGCTGCAGCCCTTAGGCTACGGCACCAGCAGCAAAGGAGAGAGAGAAAGACATGCTGTGCGCTCTTTACATTCAGGCAGGAAAACTCTGGGGAGGGGGAAAAATCTAATATTTTCAAATATTGGTGGAGCAGAGCCCCTGATTATGAATATTCCTGGGGCTTTAGCTCCAAGAGCCCATATAAGTTGGCGCCCATGGACACAGGCAAGGTCCCACAGCACCATACCAGTGTTCCCTGCCCTGGAGATGTGGAAACAGACTGTGGCTGGAAACCAGGACTCCTGGGTTCTTTCCCTGGCTCTGGGAAGGGAAGGATTTGCTCTCTTACCTTCAGGGCATGCTGATAATTATTTACACTCTCCCCACTTTAGCTCCCTTGCCCAGCGATAATATATTTCCCTGCTTTTCTTCCCAGTCTCTGGCAAGCAGTTGGTCTCAGGGCGCATCTTCGGCGGTCAAGATGCCAAGGCCGGGGCCTGGCCCTGGCAGGTCAGCGTGCAGATAAACGGCTTCCACATCTGCGGCGGTTCGCTCATCTCCGAGAGCTGGGTGGTGTCAGCAGCTCATTGCTTCGCTCAGTGAGTACCCCAGGCAGGGCAGAGACAGTGACTGCAGCTGTTCTGGAGAAATTCCCTTTTCCTATTCACTGGCTTCCTGTTGCACAGTGTGGTGGTGTGGCTGTTCCCCAGCCGCTCCACCCCAGAGCCGGCTGTATCTCAGCACTAGGGGAGCTGTCCTTGTGAGGCATTGCTGGGCGGCTTTTCCCTAATCAGATTTTCTTGCATCCAGGTCTGGAGCCAGTGCATCGTATCGGGTACAGCTGGGTGAAAACCAGATTTTCGGTCAGAACCGCCTCCATGCGTTCGCACTGGTGAAGCGGATCATCCTCCATCCCAGTTATAACAATGTCACTCACCAGGCCAACATCGCCCTGGTGGAGCTGAAGAATCCGATTGCATTCACGGCCGCCATCAGCCCCGTGGGTCTCCTTGACACCTCCGTCCATGTGCCTGCTGGGGACGCCTGCTGGGTGACGGGCTGGGGGTACATTTCCCCACAAAGTGAGTAAGACTTGTACCTCTTAAGAGGGAGGGAAGGGTATGAAAAGGACCCAGCACCAAATGAAGGTTACAGGTTGGGAGAAGCCAGTGTCATATGTACACAGACAGACTGTGAGTTATAGAGTTACATGGTTAAACAGTCACCAGTACAGCTATATCCAGTGATGAGCTGCCAATTTTTTAACAACGGGTTCCCTCCTCCCTCCAAAATTTTAACAACGGGTTCCCTCCTTCCCCCCCCTCCGTGGGGGGGGTCGTGCCCCATCCAACCCCTCATGTTCCTTAACACACACACTCCGAGACCCCTGACCCATCCCCCCCTTCCCTGTCCCCTGACTGCCCCTTGCCGCCCCACCCAACCCCTCCTCTCATTCTCAATGGCCCCCCAGAACCCCTACCCCATACAACTACCCCTTCTCTCTGTCCCTGAGTGCCCCCACCACCTCATCCAACCCTGCTCTTTCCTGACTGCTCCCCGGGACCCTTGCCCCCATTCAATCCCCCTTTTCCCTGCCCTCTGACTGCCCTGACCCCTATCCACCCCCCCACAACCCACCCCCTCCCTGCCCCCTTACCACACTGCCTGGGGACCGGGTCCACTCTGCCAGAACCACGACCGGCGCCACTCGGCCCGACTCCCCGGGCCGGGCCGGCGCCGGGGCCCGGCCGCTCGGCCCGACTCCCCGGGCCGGCGCTGGACTGGAGGGAGCCGCGGTCTGGGACCGGGAGCTGCTGAGCCAGCCGCACCTCCCCTCCCCCTCCGCGCCCCAGCTTACCTGCTGGCTGCCTCCATGCTGCTTGTTCAGGCTTCCCGCGAACATCTGATTCGCGGGAAGCAGGGGAGGGGGAGGAGAAGGGGGCGGAGCAGGAGAGGAGAGGGCGGGAACTTTTGTTAAATTTAGCAGCCCTTAACAAGCGGTTCTAAAATGGTTGCTAAATTTAACAATGGGTTCCCGCGAACCCGTGCGAACCCGCTGCAGCTCACCCCTGGCTATATCGTTATTCAGCCATGGTTTTATGGTTGTACAATTACAGGTATATGGTGCAGTTATGATGGAGATCTGTGATGCGGTTCCCTCTCCGCTTGTGGTGCCCCTTGCTGGTCTCTCTGGGGATTAGCTCAGCCTTTCAGCTACTCCCTGCTCAGTGGTCTCTGCCCTCATCTTCTCTCCGTATGCGACCTCTCTCAGCACTGCTGCTTCCAGTCCATGGCTTCGCCCTACGGCCAGGTCACTGAGTTTGTCCACCTTTGAGGGAAATCACAGTCTTTCTGCACCAGCTGTCTGTCTGGCATCTCCAGTGCCCCGAGTCACTGTCCTACCAGCTGCCCTGCTCCCTCTTGCTAGCTACCTACCTGGCTTTCTTCAGTCCCCGCCTCTTCCTGTCCAGGATAGCCTGTTCCTCATCAATTACATAAGAGCAGCAATACTGGGTCAGACCAAAGGTCCATCTAGCCCAGTGTCCTGTCTTCCGACAGTGGCCAGTGCCAGGTGCCTTAGAGGGAATGAACAGAACAGGGAATCATCAAGTGATCCATCCCCTGTCGCCCGTTCCCAGCTTCTGGCAAACAGAGGCTAGGGACACCATCCCTGCCCAGCTTGGCTAATAGCCATTGATGGACCCGTCCTCCATGAACTTATCCAGTTCTTTTTTGAACCCTGTTATAGTCTTGGACTTCACAGCATCCTCTGGCAAAGAGTTCCACTGGTTGACTCTGTGTTGTGAGAAGAAATACGTCCTTTGGTTTGTTTTAAACCTGCTGCCTATTCATTTCATTTGGTGACCCCTAGTTCTTGTGTTATGAGAAGGAGTAAATAACACTGCCTTATTTACTTTCTCCATAACAGTCATGATTTTATACACCTCTATCATATCCCCCCTTAGTTGCCTCTTTTCAAGCTGAAAAGTTTCAGTTTTATTAATCTCTCCTCACACGGCAGTTGTTCCATACCCCTAATCATTTTTGTTGTCCTTTTCTGAAACTTTTCCAATTCCAATTTTTTTTTTGAGATGGGCGACCACATGTGCACGCAGTATTCAAGATGTGGGTGTACCAGGGATTTATATAGAGGCAATATGATCTTTTCTGTCCTATTATCTATCCCTTTTCTAATGATGCCCAATATTCTGTTAATTTTTTTCACTCCCGCTGCATATTGAGTGGATGTTTTCAGAGAACTATCCACAATGGTTCCAGATCTCTTTCTGGAGTGGTAACAGCCAATTTTGACCCCATCATTTTATATGTATAGTTGGGATTATGTTTCCAATGTGCATTACTTTGCATTTGTCAACATTGAATTTCATCTGCCATTTTGTTGCCCAGTCACCCAGTGTTGTGAGATCCTTTTGTTACACTTCGCAGTCTGCTTTGGACTTAACTATCTTGAATAGTTTTGTATCATCTGCAAATTTTGTCACCTCACTGTTTACCCCCTTTTCCAGATCATTTATGAACACGTTGAATAGGACTGGTCCCATACAGACCCCTGGGGGACACCGCTATTGACCTCTCCCCATTTTGAAAACTTACCATTTATTACTACCCTTTGTTTCCCCCTCTTATCCCATCACAGTTTACTTTTCTTAAGTACTTATCAAATATAAGTACTTTCTGAAAATATAAGTACATTATAACTACTGGATCACCCTTGTTCACATGCTTGTTGACCCCTTTGCAGAAGTCTAGTAGATTGGTGAGGTAGGATTTCCCTTTTCAAAAACCATGTTGAGTCTTCCCCCAAAAATTGTGATCATCTCTCTGTCTGACAATTCTATTCTTTACTATAGTTTCAATCAATTTTCTTGGTGCTGACATTAGGCTTACCAGCCTGTAATTGTCAGGATCGCCTCTGGAGTCTTTTAAAAAAAATGGCATCACATTAGCTATCCTCCAGTCATCTGGTACAGAAGCTGATTTACATACCACAGTCAATAGTTTTGCAATTTCACATTTGGGTTCCTTCAGAACTTTTGGGTGAATTCCATCTGATCCTGGTGACGTATTACTGTTTAATTTGTAATTAGCTCCCTGGCTTGCAGCCTAATTGGTAGCATGGGCCCATCTGGCCACCCCCAGCTCTTGCCGGGCAACTCTGGCGTGCACACCCCATCACGAAGTGTATAAAACCATGAATGGTGTGGAGAAAATGAATGGGGAAGCGCTCTTTACCCCTTCACGTAACACAAGAACCAGGGATCAGCCAATGACGTTAATAGGCAGCAGGTTAAAAAGAAACAGGAAATACTTCTACACAACACACAATTCAGCAGCGGAACTCAACCCCAGAAGCTGGGACTGGACAAAAGGGATGGATCACTTAATAATTTGCCCTGCTCTGTTCATTCGCTCTGAACTCCACCAGCCACTGTCGGAAGACAGTATACTGGGCTAGATGGGCCATTGGTCTGACCCGGTACGGCCGCTCTTATGGTTAAACAGCCATGGTTGTACTGTTACACAGTTATATAGTTGTAGCTTGTTACCAGATGTGCCCCTTACTTTGGGGTACGCTCATTTATTAGCATTAATCTCCTGGGGAGGTGGGAGGGTTCTGTAATTCTATCAATGTGCTGCTTGTGTCACTTGTGTGTTCATACGGAGCTCTGCTTCTCCTGTCTGCAAGTTCCCTCCCAATGGAGCTACCCTGCAGGACCTGGGTTCCCCTGGGCTGGGTTCTTCCAGCCCCAGAACTGGATGAACACACACACACTGACAGAGCAAGTCTGAGTGGACCGGGTCAATCAGCACTCTCAAGCTGACCCCCTTATATGTCCCTGGACTCAATGGGCTGGGCCAAGCAGCACTTTCAAGCTGCCACCCTTATATGCCACAGGTTCAGCACTTCCCTATCCCCACTTTCACATTACAATTGTACTGGCAGGAACCCACTGGATGAGCAACCCCCACAGGATTTTTGGGCGCTGCCGGGATCTTTAGCCTAGGTACAAGAAGCGTTGCTGCAGAGTGAACGGGGAAGGTAAAACCACAAAAGAGTAAAGTTCAGAGAGAGAGAGAGAAGGCAGCAACCAGCTTAACCATAAAAGTTATTTATTGAATAATAATGATAACGACACAAGGACGGTTAAACAAACATAACAGTTAAATTATTAAAGGTTAATACCTGAGGTAGAAAAGAAAACACAGAGAGAGAGAGGGCTCACCCACTCCACGAGGCTTGAACCGGTCGGGGTTCCCAGGTGCTGATGGTAGTTCAGGCTCCTGAGCGCTGGAGCCAGGCAGAGACCCCAGCATGAGCAGTCAGGAGAAGATGGAGTCCCAGTGGAACCGATGCAGAGTTTGGGTCTATGCATCAGAACCCTGACTTGGGCATAGGTGGGGGGTTTTTGTAGAGAAAATACAATGGTTGAAGGGAGAACACTAGATTTGTTTATGGGTAAACTGATGACTCCAGGGTTTTCTTTAGGCTAGACAATAGGAGCTGATCACTCTTCGCTGTGGGTGGTGGTTTCTTCCAGGGAGCTCACAATGCAAGTAGGCTGCTTCAGTACTTTGGATATCAATCAAGGATTCATTACTAGAATTGGTCTGATAACTGCTGAGCTGGGTGTGTGCAGGCAGGTTCACTAATATCTGGAGCAGAGATCCCCCATGATGCACTGCTTCCCTGCTTTTCTGGTCCCAGAGTTCAATGAGGTTCTCTGCTCTCCATTCTGTATGCTAATAGAGATGTCTCCCTGTCCCATCTTTTATGCAGATGAGGCTAGGGGAGTGGCCTCTGTTCTCCATTCTGTATGCTAATGGAGATGTCTTAACCGTGTCACCCTTGTCAGGAGGGGTCTAGGCGTGTCTCCCAACAGCCTTCACTGCTCTTTGCAAATCTTTTCTCTGATTGGTTTTGGATCAAGCCGAGCTGGGGGCGGGAGGGGGGTGTCTTTCATGAGTCAGACAGGCTGGATACTGCGTCCTGGCTCCCCAAGAACACAGAGGTGACTGGTATCAAGCTGAACAGTTATACAGGCATCATTATAAACAGGTCTGGAATGATTAGTGTATAAGTCAATGCTGATTTCACTCTACATACACAAACCAACAAAAAACATTTCTATTGGAAATAATCGAAATTAATAGATAGGTAAAGAATAATGAGGTTTGAGAACTTATTAGAGTTTGATTGAAGGCCATTTACTTTGTATTTTTTGACATGGGATTTTGATAATTTGTGTTTTAATGGTTATAAATCTTTAATTCTTTGACTCTCAGCCGCTACTGGCATTAAATAATTATTGCCTGACCACTCCCCCCATAATAAATAAAAATGAAAAAAGCTTAACCCCATCATTTTGCACAACTGTGAACATTTTAATTGATGAAAATCAAAAAGCTCTTAACAATAATTATAATTTGGTGGATAATATTTTTATTTATGTTATGGGGGATTTAATTCCTGGCACAATGAACAGATGTGCATGTTTGAGGTGTGTGTGTGTGTCCTAATATGGGTTTCCAACCACTGCTCTTGGTGTAGTTGGCACCTGTATATTTACTGATGCCGGCTGAAGACCAACAGGAAGCAGCGTCCAAGTCAGCCAAGCAGCTGGCACCAAGCAGTTTTAAATTACACACTTAGTTGGAGCACTGGCCTGAATCTGAGCAGCATCTGCTCAGAGAACCAAATCAGGGCAAATTGTTGTGTAAGCAAAGGGCAGAATTTTCAAATGCATCTACAGGCCACGGTGTCAAAGGGATTTAGGCACTTAAAGCACAGCCAGGCTCCTAATGGGGTATTCAAGCATAGCCATGCAGGTAAGGTGCCTAATTCCCTTTGATGCGCCATTAGAGTTTTGTTGCAAAGCTCCAGCTTTTGTAGTTGCCTCAGAGCTTTCCAGAATCCCACTGGGTGCCTTTCTGTGTCCACAGGTGCCCAACTCCCTTTGACAATCTGGCCCCAAGTGTCTAAAATAAGACTTAAGCTCCTAAATCAGTTCAGGGATGAAAAGATGAACAGAGCAACCCCTAAAATATGGGTTATTGCCTTTAGCAGGTGTTAAAGTTGGCCAACTGCACCCCACAACCCACTCTACTCCCAGTCTGGGGCTAGAACCCAGGAGACCAGCCCCCTGCTCTAACCACCTAGGCACCACTCCTCTCTCAGAGCTGGGAACTTCTTCTAGACCCTTAATGTGACAGCTTTTTATGTGATTTCCACTCATGCCAGGTGAGTCACCCAGCCCTCGGGCCTTTCATTTCAGCGAATTCTTCCGTAGCGGAGACGCTGCAGGAGCTGGAGGTGCTCACCGTAAACACCACGATCTGCAACGATCACATCCGGGAAGCATTAAAAATGCCTGAGGGCGACAACCCCGTCAAAGAGGACATGATGTGTGCCGGGCCCAAAGCAGGCTATAAAGGCTTTGCTTGGGTGAGATTCTCTAGACTCTGACTGCGATTGGGAGACCCCCTTTGTGCTGGGCAATACACAGACCCCCCCGCCCCCAAAAAAGATCAGGGTTCCCTTTCTGCTGGGTGGTGCACAACCCCCCACCAATAGTGACGACCCTGTTCTTCCTGGCCCATTGTCCCTGTTGGTGCAGTGCTGTGTCAGGGGGACCCACCAAACAGTGGGCCTGGATGGAGGAGCTGAACCCTGACTTCACTCCCCAGTGTCTAGACAAGACAGACACCCCTTGGCTTGAGGACGTGACCATAGAGTATAAAGTCAGCAGGGTTCGTCCATTCAGTCTGACCTCCTGGATACCCTGGACCGCAGCTGTACCCGGTTACCCCTTCCCTGAGCCCAGGGGCTTGCGTCAGGGTAAAGCATCTCCCAGAAAGGCAGCCAGTGGGGATGTGAAGCCATCAAGAGATGGAGAATCCACCACGGCCCTTGTGGACGATGGAGACTGGATCCCTCCCCTCCAACTGCATTTCTTTCCCACTCTCTAGGGTGATGACGGGGGACCCCTGGTGTGTAAGAAGGACGGGACCTGGTACCTTGCTGGGGTTGCGAGCTGGTTCCTGACGACGACAGTGAATGGGGTAACCAAAGTTGTCCCCGGTTATCCTGGGGTCTACAACCGCCTGAATGCCCACAACGATTGGATCAAGGCGAACGTGCCTGGTGTGACTTTCATTCCAAACAGTGCGACTCCAACTGGGGCTGGTCCCTCTGCCACCATCCTCAGGGTCCTTCTCCTCACTGTGTTTCTGTGGCTGACCCTGTGACCCCCCCCTTCCTAGATTGGGTCCCCATCCTACACCAGCCCTTCCTCGCCCTTGGTGCAGAGAGACCATGTCACCTGTGACACTAGGCTCCAGTAATCACACCCTACACACTATTGTAACAATCTTTGTGAGGTATCATTTGAAAACTAAAAATTGTCTGGTCTTTCATATCCTTGTGTGATGTATGTACGCAAGTGGTATTAATGGTCACTAAAATGTGTTCAAACCAGGTGTAGCAGGGGAGTTATTAAATAGGTCTATCTCAAAGAAAGGACTGTGTGTTTACCTCCATTTCCATACAAGCAGCACGCAGACCCAGCAAATTAACAAGGGGTGGAGGCAAACCTCACACTGACAAGTAGGGGAGAAGACAGCCTTGGGGTCGGGCTGGGTTTTACTTTTCCAAAGTATCGTTTGCAAATATTTACTGGGCTATAAAAACAGGGAGGCTGAGATAAGCAACTGAGTAAACTGATTGCATATGATATTCCTGCATTAGGAGCGTGTACGGAGCGAGGTCTTTTCTGCGAGCTAATGACATGCTGGTGATGAATGTCATTGTGAAATGTCTGTAGTAACACTATGGGGGAATTATGGACACACATTGATACTGTCTTTGAAAATGTGTGGCCAGACAAAGGAAGGAACAGTTCCTGCCCAGATGAAGGTGGGAGCTATTTACCTTTCTTTTAGGTAAATTAAGCCTGGTGGGATGAAAACAATGCAGCAGGGGGACGGGAAGCCCCAGGAAGGTAGAACACCCTGAGGCCGTCCTGCCTCTTGAAACAAGCTTGTTGAACTTTGGGAGATATAAGCCAGGTGAGAAGCCATCTTTGGCCTCCATCACTACACTCTGTGGCAGGGCCCCTCCTCCGTCTGGCCGGCATCAGCACTTCCCCCTGCAGTAAATCAGCCCCTCTCTGCACAGTGTTTGTCCGCCCCCTCGGTGGCTATTGATCAGTCGTCTCTGGCTAGGCCTGAGGCAGGCCCAAGCAGCGTCCTCCGCCAGACAAAAGAAACAAATTCACAAACACAAAATAAAGGGGGACCCCTTTCCCTGCCCCCTGGCTGGGGGGTGTTGTCCTGTTGTTGACCCCAGGGTGTCAGCCCTTTCCCTAGACAGGCACTTAGTTTGGTTGTTTCTCCTGCTGGGAGGAGAGCAGCCTCTCACCCTGGAGCAGCCAATCTCCCAGCCGCCACTGGTGTCCCTAGCTGAGCGGAGGTACCTCCTTCTCAGCTTATAGGGAAAAGGGCCTTTCTCATTCTAGGGCTAACATACCTGCCATCCACCGCCCTCCTGCTGGGCTGAGTCCTTGGGGAGCGGGGTCCTCCCTCTGTCATGCAGGTGAGCTGTGCTCGCCTTGCTACCCAAGAAGGGGGTCCTCCGTGACCTTCAGAACTGGCACCCCGTCTTGTTCCTCAGCTCGGATTACAAAGTCATAGCGAAGGGCATCTCGCTGCACCTGGGGTCCATGCTGGCAGACGTGGTCCATCCAGACCAGAGAGACACCGTCCTGGGCTGTTCTATCTTTAATAATCTTTATTTGGTCCGGGTCCTCTTGGAGCTTGGGTGTAGGGATGGTCTGTTGTTCACTCTCCTGTCCCTGGACCAGGAGAAGGTGTTTGGCAGGATGGATCACAGGTATCTCCTGGGCACTCTGTGGGCGTTAGGCTTCAGGTCCCAGTTTGTGGGTTTTCTCCAGGTGCTGTACACCTCCGCGGAGGGTTTGGTCTGGCTCAACAGGACCCTGACTGAGCTGGTCAGCTTCGGGCAAGGAGTACGTCAGGGCTGTCCACTGTCAGGCCAGCTGTATTCTCTGGCGATCGAGCCCTTCCTCTGTCTCCTCTGTCGGAGGCTGACGGGGTTGGTGCTCTGTGAGCTGGAGTTGTGGCTGGTCCTGTCGGTGTCCCCCGACGATGTGCTCCTCGTGGTCCAGGACCCGGGCGACCTAGTGGGAGTGGAGGCCTGCCAGGCCATCTACTCAGAGTCCTCCTTCGCCCAGTCAACTGGGTCAAGAGCTCTGGCCTGACGGTGGAGGATGGGTGGCAGACGAGCTCCCTCCCACCCGTGCCTCAAGCCATTCAGTAGAGCAGGGGTCTGCTGCTCTATCTCGGTGTTTCCTTTCCGCCACGCATCTGTCTCCATTGGAGCACTGGCAGGATTTGGAGGACAGGGTGTGTGAGCAGCTGCAGAGGTAGACAGGACTGCTCCGGTGCCTTTCCCTGGTTCTGTCCATGCTCTGGCACTGGCTGAACACCCTGAGCCCAGCTCTGGGTATCCTGGCCAGGTTCCAGAAGGAAGTTCTGGAGTTTTTCTGGCCGGGCTGCACTGGGTCTCTGCGGGGGTTTTGAGTCTTCCCCTGGAGGAGGGAGGGCAGGGCCTGGTCTGCCTCCACATCCAGGTCCATGTCTTCCATCTCCAAGCCCTGCAGAGACTCCTTTATGGTGCAGGTAGTCCGGTGTGGAGCACGTTGGCGCACGCCTTCCTGTGCCTCCTCCGAGGGCTCCGATACGACCGGCAGCTCTTTTTTCTCCACCCGAGGGGTCTGCCGCGAGCCCTGTCCGAGCTGCTGGTCTTCTACCGGGACCTCCTCCAGACTTGGAAGCTGCTATCAGCAACTAGGGCCCATGGCAGCCACCGAGGGGGCGGATCTCCTCGCAGAGCCTCTGCTACGCAACCCCCAGCTCGGTGTGCAGGGGGCGGAGTCCCTCTCGGTGCGCCAGCGCTCGGTCCTGGCAGGAGTCACCAGAATCGGAGGCCTCTTGGACGACGACCTGGGAGCCTGGGTGGATCCCCTGGTGCTCGCTCGGCGCATGGTGATCTCCACCCTTCCTAGTCCCCGGAGTCTTCTTCAGGAGGTGAGGGCAGCCTTATGCCCACTGTTCGGGTTTACCTCCAGCTCCCTCCCTACCCCACACCCGGGCCCTCTGGATCTCTTCCCCTATGAGCCCTATGAGCCCCCCTCCCTGGCGGCGGGGGGGGGGCGGGGAACAGCTGTGCATATCTCTCTATCGGTGTCAAGTATCAGAGGGGTAGCCGTGTTAGTCTGGTTCTGTAAAAGCAGCAAAGAATCCTGTGGCACCTTATAGACTAACAGACATTTTGGTGTTATACAGGGCGGACAATTTATGAGTTTACCCCGTATAAGCTTTATACAGGGTAAAACAGATTTATTTGGGGGTTTTGGACCCCACTGGGAGCTGGGTATCTGAGTGCTGGTGACAGGAGCACTGCTCAAGCTGTTTTCAGTTAAGCCTGAAGCTTGTGAGGGACGTGGTTCAGGCTTGGATCTGTGTCTGCAGCAGGCCAGCGTGTCTGGCTCAAACAAGGCAGGGTTCTGGAGTCCCAAGCTGGCAGGGAAAACGGGCTGAGAGGTAGTCTCGGCACATCGGGTGGCAGTCCCAAGGGGGTCTCTGTGACCCAACCCGTCAAAGGCACTTCGATACCTGTAGGAAGATTTCTCATGCCTTGTTGGAGAAGGTCTATGTATGGGACATGGTCCAGTGCCGAGCAAAGATAAAGGAGCTGAGGCAGGCCTACCAGGAGGCAAGGGAGGCAAACCGTTGCTCTGGTGCTGTCCTGAAGACCTTTCACTTCTATAAGGAGTTGGACGCCATCCTTGGCAGTGACCCCACCTCCCCCACCAAGAGCCCTGTAGCTCCTACAGTGCAGCTGGAGGCACTGGACAGTGGACTTAACCCAGAGGATGAAGTCGTGGACAAAGAGGTCGGGTTTGAGGACAATGTGGAGCACACAGCAGGGTTGTCTGGTGGTGCAGTGGTCTAGCCAGTCCCAGCAGTCCAACTCTGGTGCAGATGATGCAGAAGAGGAGGGCTCTGGTAAGCGATCTTTTTAAGTCAATGCTGCTCAGTTATCTGTGAAGCAGAGCAGTCCTTTGCTCTGCATATTGTAGAAATGGGTGAAGAGATAGAAATGTGCAAGACTAGCCGTGTTTGATGGTGCTCCGCATTCCCTTGGGCAGCTAAGCAGTGGGGCAGAACAGTGTGTTGATGCACACCGAGATTGCACGGGAACCCTCCAGAGAGCGCTCTAAGAAACGTTCTTGGAGGTACTCACCAATCCTCTGCCTAAGGCTCCTTGGCAGAGCTGCTTTGTTCCTTCCCCTTGTAGGAAACTTTCCCGCGGCACTTGGCAATCCCTTGTGCGGGGACCAGAGCGGTACACAGGCAAGCCGCACAGGGACCCGGTCTGAAGCCACACGCATGTAGAAGATGCTCCCTTGCTTACCCACAGGAGTGAGATATCAGCTACAATGGCCCCCGCCTGTGGAAAACGGGGACCGAATTTTCAGTATTGTCTCTAGTCGACCGCAGCGATCCTCTTAAAAAAGACACCTAAAGCCTTTGCCCCATCTTCAATGCCCAGCTCCCCCTGGGCCCAAACTCACCATGTTTCGGGTGTTCCCTGAGATGTGTGCTTGCCAAGGGACAGTGAGAAAGTGACTGGTAGGTGACAAGAGGTGTATTTTACTATTATCATTCAATGCTCTGCATGAACTAACAATTAAGCGTCTGTGTATTGTTTCTTGTGCTTCTGCAGGTGTGGCCTTCAGAGGACCCCCCTGCACACTGATGGTGCACCTCTACCAGATAAGGAAGTGACCAAGGTGAAGCAAGGAGGATATGTTCCAAGAGGTACCCTAATCCTCAGAGTCTGAGGAAAGAAAACACAGGGAGTGGAGAGAGACCCTGAACGAAAAATTTAAGATAGAAAGGCAGGATAGAAAAGAGAGTGAGAAGCGTATTGTAAAGGGTCAGGACCAGGTGATAAAAGTGATGGAGGAGCAAACAGAAAGGCTGAAGTCCCTAATCATGCTGCAGACAGAGCACATGCATGCTCACACCCACCTTCCTACTGCAGTCAATACAGAACTGCTTTCCGTGCCCTCCCCAAACTCCTCCCACACATTCCTTGCAACTTCCCAGAACGTCTCCGTACTCCGTTCACTCCACCCCTTCGGACAGCTCCCAAAATGATAGTTGGACTTACACACAGTTATGGGAGCCTACACTGCCCTGCACGGTTCTATACACACCTATGCGCAGTTACAAATATAGTTATACTCACATCTTTAACAATAGTGTTGGGGTCTGATGGGTCTCTTACGGATCGACTTTCAGTAGAGGGATGGTTCCTGCTGGAGTTTCCCATAGGGAGATCAATTTTCCTAATCTGGGCACCTCCTTTTATAATGTGATTCTGACTACACCTCATTAGCATTTGTGCACATAGTGCACCCTGCAGTTAGGGCACGTGTTAGAAAAATGTGACTACCGGGTATCTTGTCATTTTTCGCAATGTCACCCATTGGTACATCTTTTGTTAGCTTGGTGAAAATCCCTGTTTCACCACTCAGTGCTGTGCTGATCAGAGTATTGAAAGTCATTAAATTAAACTGCATTAAAACAAAACTCATTTTATGCAACTTCAGGGTCAGTGAAAGTTCTCAGCTGTAAGCCTGAATGTGCAAGAAGCAGAGAAACAATATCCAAGAAAAAGAGCTGGAATTTTGCATCTTGATTTCACCTAGGCCTTACTGAGGACAGCAGCAAACACCTGCCCTTTGCGAAGGAACACAGCACCGTACCGCAGCACAAACCCCACGGAGCACAGCAGGGGCTGTCCCGGTTCTCCAGCTCTAGCCCTGTTTCATTACAAACTTCCTGTCTGTGATGATGTTCTGGTAACAAGGGGCAACCAGCTGTCAAAGGTAGCTGTTGCCATGGCAGCCAGGGTGCTAGTCATTCTCCCCAAGTACGAAAATGAACCGGAGGGAGGGAGAGCTGAGTGGTGGGTTCTCTCTGATGTCACAAGGCTACTGCTCAGGCAGCACCAGTGGGCAGCAAATGTGTGATGTGTGTGTGTGTTTGGGGGGGGGAGGCTTTCCCAGTGTTCCTGTTTCCCCAAATTTCCTAAAGAAGCCAACAACATAACTACCCAGAATACACAGTAATGGTGATTCCACCCGCATGATGAGTAGTCGCTGAAATTTGATTCAAATCCCGCATGGCATGTTTAGAAACAAGGGTTCCAAAAAAGGAAAGACCTCGTTAAACAGAAAATGTTGATGCTCTGGTGCATTTGTGGTTGTGTTAAAATTGAATACTGTGACTTTAAATGTTGGGCAGGGTTCCTGGGTGTGCTTGCATGCTGGGGAGCTTGGTAGGGCAGCACACAATCGGGGCGTAGCAGCAGCCAGTCAGCAGGTCCCCAGTGAGTTGTGCCTCTCTGTTATAGGCAGTAGCCTGCGTTCTCTTCCTCTGAGTTTTGGGTTCTTACATGTTGTTGTTCTGGCTCCTAAGAAACAAATTAGCGAGATGTTGGGAACTTCCACCAGGAGTATTTTATATTTTCTCTAACTTGTCTGCTTGTGTGCTACAAACCATGAAAGGCACAATCTCATCCAAAATAAAATAAACTTCTCAAGCCAAATGTCCTTTTGAAACAAAAAATGGAACCATTTCATTCTGGTCATGTTGATCTTACTGAAGCGCTTCACTTTTCATTTCCCTTTCACAGGGAGGAGCCTAAATTAGGTTTCCCTAAATCCATGATTGGAATAGCGACGCAAAGCCTCACTAGAAGCCAAGCAGCTCGGAAAGAATGGGATGATCACAATACAGTAGAACCCTGTTCATCTGACCCTCCATTATCCGGTTCTCAGTATTAACCCCAACAACCAGCGCACACAGGTCCAGAAGTGGGCAATCTCTCCTATGGTCCCTAGATGGCGCTGCAGCCGGGCACGTTCCCATTCATCCGATTATCCGATGTTTTAGTTAACCAATCTGGCCCTGGTCCCAACTCGATGGGATAAAGGGGGTTCCGCTCTCCTTGTGAGCGATTGTTTGATGCAGGGGATCTGCTGCTGGTGTTATTCCTTGTGGAAAAGTACCAATTGCAAAACTGATGGGAGGGGCCTTCTGAGGTAGTTGGGAGGGGTCACGCTGTTACCTGCAATGTACACAGGCCCCACAGCAGGGACGCACCTCAGACTGTGCATATAAACAGCTTAAAAGTGCATCACAACAGTGAAGCCGTTGTCAAGATGCTATTCTGTGCAGAGGATTGTAAGACAGCCCCTGTACCTGATCTGAGGCCTGAATGCCATAGGGATATCCCACTTGAGAGCATTGAGGTGTGTGAAGAGGTCACCCTAAGTGAAAAAACAGTGGTCATGACTGCGGTGCAGCTTCACTGGCAGGTATGTTCAAGCAGGCCAGGCCTGACTCACAAAAGTTGCCAAAGATGATGTCAAGGTTAGACTCAGGACTCTCAGTTTGTCAGAGCACTCTGTTTTATTAGCACAGCTCTCTGCTAATAACACCCAGATAATGTGAGCCGCCATACAAGACCCAAACAGTCTTATTTATACAGGTGCAAACTAAACAAAGGGACAAAGAGAGCAAAATGCATCTCCTACTTCCTTACTAACTTTTATTGATCTAAGGCTAATATGTCACCAATATCCCTTAGGTGGAGCAATTGTTCTAAGTGAATGTCTGCTTTCCTGACACCTGGATCGCAGCATTGTTTTCATTTCTACTTAAAGGCACATCCAGCATTCTTCAATTCATTCTATTTCTTTAATATAATTCATTTCACTTGCACAATAAACACTGGGGGATCACAACCTGCACCCAGCAAAGCATCCCATAGAGCAGGTACATTGCGGCAGCAAGTTCATAAGGAGATGGCAAGCCTGCTGGACAGGGAATAATTAAAGAATCAAACAGTCCCTGGGATGAGGAGGTCGTTTTGCTGACGTTTACAGGGAGCTCCTCCCGAGTGTGGGGGCAGAATGGGAGGAAGCACGAAGGGGCTTGTTTGAAGATTTAACAAGGGAGTGATGGGGGTTAGCATCATGGGCCATGTAACTGCGAACACTGTGTGCCCTTAGCCCAGGGGTGGGCAAACTGCCCTGTCTGCAGGCGCTGCCCCTGGAGCTCCCATTGGCTGTGGTTCCCACCAATGGGAGCTGCAGGGGCGGTGCTTAGGACACAGGCAGCGTGTGGAGCCTCCTGGCTTTCCCTAGGCATAGAAGCCAGATAGGGGATGTGCTGCTGCTTCTGCGAGCCACATGGAGACACGGCACTCGCGTTTTTGTCGCTCTTATCTGGACTCTCTGCAATTGGGTCACATCTTTCCTGAAAAGTGGTGCCCAGAACTGGACACAAGACTCCAGCTGAGGCCTAATCAGTGCAGAGTAGGGCAGAAGAATCACTTCTTGTGTCTTGCTTACAATGCTCCTTCTCTTACCTCCATATTACAAGTGGCAAACAGAGGCAGAGGGAGACTAACCCCAGGTTTTTAAAAGGTATTTAGGCCACATACATCCCATTGGTTTCAATGGGAATTAGGAACTGAAATCCCCTTAAAAAATCTGGCCCTAAGTGGTTTGCTCAAGATCACAAAGGAAGCCTGCAGTGGAGGCGGAATTTAAACTCAGACCCCTCAAGTCTTAGATGAGTGCCATAACCTCTGGCATCCTTCCTTTCTCCTGTGTGTGTCTAATGACGTGTTTCTGTCTATCTAACCCCAGACATAACCATGTCTCTGTCTATCTAGCCCCATAGAAAAACATCCGTCGGTCTAGTGTCTACCTGTCTGTCCCCGAACAGAACCACCTGTCTGACTATCTAGCTATAAAAACACCTCTCCATGTGCACCTCCCTTTATTTAATTGTACAGGGTTTTCAGGTGTGGGCTGTGGGAACTGAGATAATAGTGGTGGCAAACGGAAATAATTACAGTCTGAGCATCTCCTCATTATATCATCTGCTAAGTTAACCAACGTAGTTCAGAAGGCAGTGGAACAAGCAGGGGGAGGTGTCTATATTGCAGAAATCACATATCGGTGCATAAAGGAGAAGCTGTAACACAGTTACTGGACACTGTTTTTCAAGGGACATGGCACCTTCCTTCATTATCAGGCTTAAGTTCCATTTCCATATTGTTTTGTCCTGTAAATCATAGGATGATATGCAGAAATTTCTGCACAATGACTTAATGGGTGAGAACTAGCTCATATCTGCACTCCAGTACTGATCAGAATTTCCTAAGACAGCCTGGGCAAAGAGTGACATTATACGATATATAATGGCCTCACATCACAAGGCCAAACCTCCTCCTGTTATGGGTGCTGCAGAAGGGCCCATTTGCAAAAACCCCCCTCTACATTCCCCCTGTCAGAGACTGCAGCCATGGGTGACAAGTGAATGAGCTGAGATCTCCCCTGTGGGAATCCGAGGGGCTGCACATTTGGGGTTTCACAGGGACGGCGTCTGGCAGCCATTGACAGAGTGTTCCTGGGAGGAGATTTTCCATCTCTCACAAAGGGTTTCTGTTCCCCCAGATCTCAGCCGCTCAGCAGAACGCGGGAGAGCCGAGTGCTGATGGGCTAGAGGGGTCCCAGGAGTCGCTGTGCAGCAGGGGCAGGGTCTGCAGTCACCATGGGCCACACCCTGCGCTCCAGACAACCCAGGCTGGTTCCCTGGATTGCAAAGGGGACTCTGCTTGGGGAATTGGTGCTGGTGCCTGTGTCCACAACTGGGATGTTTTCCTGCGGCTACTCCATGGTCCAAGAAGCGCCATGCAAGCAAGAGGAGAATGGACATTAGAGAGTGAGGCTGGGACCTCTGCGGGGCTGCTGCAGTCGAACATCCACAGCCAGAAGAGAGACGATGGGAAACGTGCTTTGCTGGCTGGCCACAGCCGCAGCAGCTGTCTCAGAAAGCTCTGCTCATGCTCCAGCCAACAGAGGCAGGACCAGGGGCGGCTCTAGAAATCAGGCTGCCCCAAGCAGCGCGGTGCGCTGCGCCGCCCTTCCCCGGTCCTGCGGCGGGTCCCCTCTTCCCGCGGCTCCGGTTAAGCTCCCGCAGGCATGACTGCGGCAGGTCCAGCCGAGCCGTGGGACGAGCGCCCCCTCCGCAGTCATGCCTGCGGCAGGTCCACTCGTCCCGGGGCTCCGGGGGACCTCCCGCAGGCATGACTGCGGCAGGTCCGCCAGCCCAGCCTCCCGCCCTCCCCGGAGGCAAGGGACGCCCCCTACATTTTGCCGCCCTAGGCACCAGCTTGTTTTGCTGGTGCCTAGAGCCGCCCCTGGGCAGGACGAAGAGCCACACAGGGAGAGCCTGGGTTGCAATTTGCAAGTTGCAGTTTTTTCAGTGGATTTTGCTGCCCTGACCGTCTATTTCCTGCAATGTGCACATCCAGCCTCCCTGGCTGACCTCAATGGGAATTAGTTTCTCCGTGCCCACAGGACAGGGCTGGCCTTACCAGGAGGCGAACTGAGGCGGCAGCCGCAGGTGCCAGACTGTGGGAGAGCACCACTATGACCCAGAGCGTAGAAAATTGTGTCTGGTGCTGGTGCATGTTTTGTCTCTGCTGTAGATGCACAGAGCTGGTGGAGTGCTGTGCTGGAGGAAGGGGGCACAAGAGACATAACAAGCAGACAGTGCTGGTGCAAGGATATTTTGTGCCCTAGGTGAAACTTCCACCTTGCGCCCTCCTCCCCCCTTCACTCCCCCCGGAGCATCGCTTATTATAAACTTTCAGAAATGAATACTGCATAATGTGGCCTTGGTCGTTAGAATTAATACACGTTCAGCTTGAAAACGTATTAATTTCATTAATGAGTCTACATATAGAATACAAATAAAGGAATAACCTGACAGTGTTGAGATTGTTGTTTTCACTTTGCATAACGTAGCCTGGCTCTTAACATAAATCACATACATTATACACAGTGCACTGTCCCTTCCTTCCTTCATTCTTCCGTATCAAAGTCTGCCACATTTTATTCTACCTTTAGAATATCCAATTATTGTTGATTAATAAAGTTTATAAAATTAGAGCCTTTCATGGGGTCAAGTATCTGGGGGTTGCCGTGTTAGTCTGTATCCACAAAAACAACAAACGTGTTGGACTAGGACTGACCTGAGGGATAGGGGCTGCGGGGGAACAGACCAATGGGGGATACTGTGATAGGCCGAGTCACTGAAAAACCTGCCTAGGAGGGTTAACTGCCAGCAGGGCTCACTGCAAGCAGCGCAGCAGAGAGAGTGCCGGCACATGCACCCTCAGTATGCACCTCTCTGGCCACGTCACCATGCGAGTTGCCCCCTTTGGGGGTATCTCAGTCCCTCTTGACAGATGGGCTCAGGCAGTCTTCCTGCTCACGTCCTTGCCGGTGTTACTTCATCAGTGGCTGGTCTGGGGACCGGGGACCACCCTCTACTCTGGGTCCCAGCCCAGGGACTCTCTCATTAGCAGCCCAGGTGCAACCTTCCCCACACCTCGCTGCTTCTCCCGCGAGCCTGGCCTACTCTCTGGCTCTCCCCTTCTCTGGGCACACCAAGCCACACTCCCACTTCTCAGGGAGTGACTGGAAACTCCTTCCCTGCCACCCTTCTGTTGCCAGCTTCCTGGCTTATATAGGTCCTGCCTCTCCCTGCCCAACGGAGCCTGTTCTACTTAAATCCCTGTTCCCTGGCTCCTTCTCCAGGTACATCCTGGGCAGTTAATTGGCCCACTCAGCCATCTTAACCCTGCCAAGCCGTGTGCAGGGTGAACTCCCCAACACAGGAGCAAATATTTAACAATGGGCTGTGACGTTATCTGATTACACTATAACCATATAGACCATTGTTGCAATCACTGTTAAATATTTGCAGCAAATCTTGTGCAAAGGTTGTCAAGTGAGGTGTCTACGAAAAGGTTATAATTTGCTGGTTATGATTATGCTAGCTGAATGCATGTATCACTTTTGTATTTGAAGTTGTAAGTACTGGCGCTATACCTGGATTTCAAATGTTTACTCCTGGGGTAACGCCCACAAGGTAATGCTCAGTACATCTTGGAGGAACCGTTCAAATTAAGCGGTTCATGAAGAAACACTTGGTTGACAATCGACCATGGAAGATGCCCATCTACACTGAGTGGACTGTCATGTAAACATGCTGTCTGGAGGGTAGGTAATGGCTTCCTGCAATGACTGAGGGAAATTGGGCGTGGACAAGTGTCTGACCCATGTCTCTCCAAACTCCATCTTGTCGCTGTAATTTTCAATCCTGCTTCTTACCTCTGGAGGAACTTTACTACAAACTGAAGCTCTGAATGATGGACTGAATGACCCATCCCAGCTGTGGATGTATTCCAGAGACTTAACTTAGTCCAGCAATTTATTCCATCATTACTGCAAGCCTGAACCAAGAACTTTGCCATTGCTATATGTGATTGATTCCTTCAACCAGTTTTAACTTTCTTTCTTTCTTTCTTTCTTTCTTTCTTTCTTTCTTTCTTTCTTTCTTTCTTTCTTTCTTTCTTTCTTTCTTTCTTTCTTTCAATAAACCTCTGGTTTTTAGATACTAAAGGATTGGCACCAGTGTGATTTTTGGGTAAGATCTAAGTTCTATATTGATCTGGGTGTGTGGCTATTCCTTTGGGATCAGAAGAACCTATTATTTGATTAGATTGATTGTAAAGAACTACGCATCTCTGAATCCAGTGGTTTCGGTGGTGATATAAGAACTGAAATGCCTTTATGTTTTCTTGTTAGCCAGCCTGGTGAAACAGGAGTTTGCTTTTGTCGCTGGTTTGGTCTGTCTTAGAATGGCCACCAGTTCTGGGTTGTGTTTGCCCTGTTTCATCCTCAGTTTGGCATTCTCAGTTGTGACCCACTTTAATTGGCCTACTCAGCCATCTGAACCTTGCCAGGCCTTGTGCAGGGTGAACTCCCCATCACAGGAGCAAATATTTAATAAAGGCCTCTTCAGTCTAGCACACAAAGGTCTACCAGGATCCAATGGCTGGAGATAAGGTGTAAAATTTTTAATGGTGAGAGTAATTAACCACTGAAAAAGCAGCAAAGAATCCTGTGGCACCTTATAGACTAACAGACGTTTTGCAGCATGAGTTTTGCAGCATGAGCTTTCATGGGTGAATACCCACTTCTTCTGATGCATCTGAAGAAGTGGGTATTCACCCACGAAAGCTCATGCTGCAAAACGTCTGTTAGTCTATAAGGTGCCACAGGATTCTTTGCTGCTTTTACAGATCCAGACTAACACGGCTATCCCTCTGATACTTAACCACTGAAAGAATTTACTAAGGGCCATGGTAGGTTCTTCCTCACTGACAATTTTAAATCAAGACTGGCAGTTTTTCCAAAAGTTCTGCTCTAGGAGATATTTGAGGCTCATTCTCTGGCCTGTGTTATACAAGGGGTCAGACTGATCTCAGTGGTGCCATCTCACCTTAGAATCTATGAACCCCCCTGATAACCGTACCCCCATTGCAACCTTAGCTTTGCCGGGGCTCTGTCCTTGGCCAGCTGTTCTTGGCACATTCAATTGCTAATGAAACAGAAGAGAAAATCGCCGTGCGCCTCCTCGTGTTAACCTTGGCCATTGCGAGTTTTTGTTTGGTTCTTCAATCTGCCACTCATGGGGCACTTACAGGCAGACCAGAACGAGAACTGTCATGCCTTGCTCGCGTGCCGAATTTCGAAGCATTTGTTTCCTTGAGCAGCTCATTGTGGGATCAGTCATATCTGTTCTCCCTAGCTCTGGGGAGGGCGGAGGCAGGAGCTGTGTCTATAAAAACCTGCCCAGGCGCGTTCATTCCCCAGAGAGGCTTTGGTCGGAGAGATGGAGGCCGCTAGTTTTAGCTAAGACAGGACCAGGTGAGGCTGGATCATGGGACATCTCTGCTCCCCACTGGCCATAGCGCTGCTGGCAACGAGCCTGGCTCAGGGTGAGTGTGGGGTGGAGGTGAGATGGGAGACGGGGCCCTTCCTCCCATGAGGAGGGGAGAGAAAAACCGGCTTGTTGGGGAGGGAATTGGGCTAGTGAAGAAGAGGTGGATCCAATCCCTTTGCCATTCATAGAACCCCCACCCCTCCGCCATCTAGCCCCTATTTCTGCATTCACTCCTGAGCTACCCCCTTCAGACCACCTGTTGTTGACTCTGGAACCTACAGATGATGAGTTGAATAGCAATGCTGCTAAGATGTTTAACTCTTGCTGTGGATCGCAGGGCTGTTTCAGGAGAGTGGGTGGAGCCTGAGAACTGTGGGTGAAGCAACTGTCACCCATTCTCTCAGAGACACTGTGCAGACTGTGTATAATGTACAGCAATGACTGTGTATCACTCCCCCCGCCCTTCACATATTAATATCTGTGACTTCTTTGCTCCCTAGGTGCTCAGGGGAGTCAGAATCAGGCAGGTAAGACACTCACAGGAAAATGCCATCCTTGCCTGCCGTGGGCATGTGGAATAAGAATGAGGCTGGGAGCCAGGGCTCCTGGGTCCTATCCCAGTCATGGGGCAGGAGAAAGGCATAGTTAGAACAGGGTTGATAAATTGGTATTATCAGGATTCCCGGTAAGGGTTAAGGTTATTTTGGGGTTAAGGTTATCACTGGATTAGGGTTAAGGGTATCATTGGGTGAAGGTTATCATTGGGGTTATGAGAAAGTTTATAATGGGGGTTAGGGTTGAAATATGGGCTTTCTTGTTTGCTTGCTTTTCCACAGAGTGGCAGAACCAGGGTGAGTTAAAGTTTTACCAGGACAGTTTGTCTTAATTCAATTTTCTTATGTAAATAACACTTTTACCTTTAAATGCCCTGAGGCTGTGCTCGTGAATTGCAAGGGAACCCAGGTGTTCTGGTTGCATTTCACCTCCCAGAATTAGTCTGTGATTTCAATGGGATGCAGAGTTCTCTCTCTTTGGCTTCTAGTCCTCCTGATAATACCTCAGCATAACCCTGATGATAACCCTATACCCATTATAACCTATCATAACCTTAACCCTAACACTATGATACCCTTAATCTTAATCCCACAATAACCTTAAATGCGTGATAACTGTATCTTTACTGTCATGAGTAATCTAACCTCCATGGTAGCCTCAACCCCATAATAATCCCAGCCCTGCCTGCTCTTTCTTCACTCCCTAAGCGCTTGGAACATATCTATACCCAAACTCACCCAGCCATGTACTGGCAGGGACATTATATCTGAGTCCAACCAGTGACAATGAAAGGGGCTCGTGGGATCTCTGTTCAAAGCTAAGTTTGAGCTGATTGCCGTGGTTATTGCGAGACGTTTGAGCATGGAATCAGGTTTACATAGGATGTTGTGCTCCAAATCTGATGGGGAGTCTGAAAACTGAGCAGCCATGGAGACAGCCTCTCTTCACTGCTTGGATGAGATGTGGGTTGGAGATTTAAAAAGATGATCCACTGGAGAATCCTGGAAGACAGGGACGTTCCCCTGGTGTTATGTGGACTGGTGATCTGTTAGGTCCCTCCAATTCTTGGCTCTGGGAGCCAGCCTCACCCTGATGTACTGTGAGAGCCTCCACTCGTGGAGCCTTCACGCACAGCCTCTGGCATGTCAGCTGCCCCTTGGATTGTGTAACCCAATGACACTAGCCAATATCTCTGGTCCCAGACACAACCCTAGGAACCTCTGTCTAGTTATGCCCACTGGCTGCTGCAAGCTTATATGAGTTTGTCATTTTAACAAAGAAATGTATATGTACCAGGCTTGTTATCCCAAGGGGAGTCTCTGACATGCTTCAAACCAAACGCACTGCTTCAGGGAGAACAAACACATTTATGACAGACTTTACATGATTATAAGTCAAAGCACAAGAAGTAAGATTTGGTCAAATGAAATAAAATAAAAAACGCATTCCAAGCTGATCTTAACACTTTCAATGCCCGTAGAAACGTAGATGCTTCTCACCCCAGGCTGGCTGGTTGCCCTTCAGTCAGGTTCTACCCTTTGATCAGCGCTTCAGTCGCTTGGTGGTGGAGTCTGTCGATGGAGGTGGAAGAGGGAGAGCCTGGCAAACGTCTCTCCCTTTTATCATGTCCTTTCTTCCCTGTTGGCTTCCCCCCACCCCGCCCCCGCCTTCAGAGTCAGGTGAGCATCACCTCGTCGCCGTCCCAAACTGCCCAAAGGAAGGGGGGTGACTCACTTGAGAGTCCAACCGATCCTTTGTTGCTGCCTAGGCCAGTGTCCTTTGTTCCTGTGAGGCTGGGCTGGTTTTGTCGCATCCATGCCCTGATGAGGTGTGAACTGCCCCTCTGCTCCTGGAGGGTTTTGCCTGGGCCTGCTTTAAGCCACGAGGACACATTTTCAGCCCCATAACTATATACATGAAATTCCAGCCTATAACATCACTAGGGCATTACTGTAACAACAATTACTGTGAATCCTGTGGCACCTTATAGACTAACAGACGTTTTGCAGCATGAGCTTTCGTGGGTGAATACCCACTTCTTCAGATGCAAGAAGTGCATCTGAAGAAGTGGGTATTCACCCACGAAAGCTCATGCTGCAAAACGTCTGTTAGTCTATAAGGTGCCACAGGATTCTTTGTTGCTTTTACAGATCCAGACTAACACGGCTACCCCTCTGATACTTAACAATTACTGTAACATCGCTATAACGACAATGCTCAAGTCTGACATGACAGACTTCGCATTGGATACCACACAACGATATTATAAGGATGAACATGGGGGTGCAGGGTGTTCCCCTGAGATACAGAACGTCACAGGGACCTTATGACTGGACAAGAGCAGAAGGTTGGTCCATTACAGTGGAACCGAGTGTGGGTTGTATCCCAGCTTTATGGGCTGGACAAGGGCTGGGAGAACTAACCATTGGGTGAGAAACGCCCTATCAGACAGAACAGCACCTTGCGAACAGGTACAGGCTGTAGCCTGTGTTTTATGTTTTTCTTCTGCTTGTGTCCTTACATTTCCACGTACTGTTCCTTGCCTTTAGTTTGAATCTCTGCCGCAACCTCTGCTAAATAAACTTCAGCTTGGTTTTACTATAGGCATGTCTAGGTGTCAGAAGCTAAGGAGAGGGTTGAACTGAGGGGAGAGCAGGGTGCTGGGGGGGTGCTGTTTCCACAGAGGCAGCGGATCGCTGTGCATTGCGGGTGCGCAGAAGACGGGGGACTGGGCACCGGAGTGTAACGGAGTCGGGTGTGTAAAGTGCTGCCTGCAGAGGGATAGAGCAGGGCTCATGGAGCGCCTGGGATGCCAGCAGCTGGTGGCTGGGAGGGTTTCCCCTGGTGGGCACAGACTTGCCTCCCTCCTGCTGGGAGCAGGGAGTTACCACAGAAAGTGCCACAGTGCTCGTGGGAGTTAGAATCAGGCAGGTAAAGTGCCCAAAGCAGAACATTAGCATTAGCTGCCCTGATATGTGCAACCAGCGTGTGGCTACAAGCCAGGACTCACGGGTTCTAGCCCCAGCTCTGGCAAGGGAGTGGGGGTGGATGGATTACAGCAGGCGAGTTGGGAGTCAGGACTCCTGGGTTCTTTCCCAGGCTCTGGGAGGGGAACAGTTGCTCTCTTATCATCAGGGAACACTTATAAGTATTTACACTTTCCCCACTTCAGCTCCCTTGCCCGGGGAAAATGCAGTTTCCCTCTTTTCTTCCTAGGCTGCGGCAAGCCATTGGTCTCACTCTCAGGGCGCATCTTGAATGGTCAAGATGCCAAGGCCGGGGCCTGGCCCTGGCAGGTCAGCGTGCAGAGATACGGCTCCCACATCTGCGGCGGTTCGCTCATCTCCGAGAGCTGGGTGGTGTCAGCAGCTCATTGCTTCGATCCGTGAGTATCCCAGGCAGGGCAGAGACAGTGACTGTGGCTGTTCTGGAAAGACTCCCTCTTCTTCTCCACTGGCTTCCTGTTGTGCAGCATCGCTGTGTGGCTGTTCCCCAGCCGCTCCACCCCAGAGCCGGCTGTACCTCAGCGCCAGGCGAGCTGTCCTTGTGAGGCATTGCTGGGCGGCTTTTCCCTAATCAGATTTTCTTGCATCCAGATCTGTAGCCAATTCATCGTATCGGGTGCAGCTGGGTGAAAACAGGATTGTCAGTGAGGCCCCAACCCAGATGTCCTCATCGGTGAAGCGGGTCGTCCCCCATCCCAATTACAACAGTAGCACTTTCCTTGCTGACATCGCCCTGGTGGAGCTGGAGAAGCCAATTGCCTTCACGGCCTCCATCAGCCCCGTGTGCCTGCTCGACGCCTCCGTCCGTGTGCCTGCTGGGGACGCCTGCTGGGTGACGGGCTGGGGGAATATTCGCCCCCAAGGTGAGGCAGACTCGTAGCTGTTAGAGAGGGGAAAGGCAGGGGAAAGACCCAGCACCGGGTGAAGGTTACAGGCGGGGTGATTGTAGCCTCATCGGTACACAGAGGGACTGAGCGTTACACAGCTAGTTCCATGGTTATACAGGCACAGTTGTGTGGTTACAGAGTTATAAGGTCGGGAGTTGAGAGAGTTCTTTACCATCACGGATGGAGTGGAAGAAAGCAAACGGGGAAGTGTTATTTACCCCTTCAGATAACACAAGAGCCAGCGGTCACCCAATGAAATGAATAGGCAGCAGGCTTGAAAAAACAAACCAAAGGGAGTATTTCTTCACACAACCCACAGTCAACCTGTGGGACTCGTTGCCAGAGGGTGTTGCAAAGGCCAAAAGTTCAAACAAGAACTAGATAAGTTCAGGATAGGTCCATCCAGGGCTATTAGCCAGGATGGGCAAGGATGCAACCCCATGCTGTGGGGGTACCTAAGCCTCGGACTGCCAGAAGCTGGGACCTGACAACAGGGGATGGATCTGTCAAAATGGCCCTGTTCTGTTCATCCCCTCTGAATGGCACCGGCCACTGTCACAAGACAGGATACTGGTACAGGTGGAGCCAGTATGGCCGTTCTTATGTTCTTGTGTTTAAACAGCCACAGTTGTACAGGTCCCCAGTTATATAGTTATACAGGTCTGGTCATACAACCACAGTTTTGTGGTTAAACAGGTACAAATGTACCGTTACATTGGTATACAGCGATAATTATATGGTTATCCAGGTAAACAGTTGTACAGCCGCACAGTTATGCAGGCACCATTCTACACGGGCCTGGAAGGGTTTGATTTTTGTCCGTCAGTGTTGGTTTCATAGAGAGACTGACAAAAAATATTTCCATTGGCAATCACTGAAATGTACAAGCAGGCAAAGGAGGAGACATGCTGTTTGAGAACTTCTTAGCATTTGATTTAAGGATATTTACTTGGCCTTTTTTGACATAGGATACTGACAATTTGCATTTTAATTTTTGTACAGCTTTGATTGACTGTCAGCCTTTACCGTCATTAAATTATTATTGCTTGCCCCATATTTAGCAGGTAAATAGGTCCAATGGTCTGTGCTGGGATGTTAGATGGGGTGGGATCTGAGCTACTACAGAGAATTCTTTCCTGGGTGCTGGCGGGTGAGTCTTGCCCACATGCTCAGGGTTTAGCTGATCGCCATATTTGGGGTCGGGAAGGAATTTTCCTCCAGGGCAGATTGGCAGAGGCCCTGGAGTTTTTTCGCCTTCCTCTGCAGCGTAGGGCACGAGTCACTGGCTGGAGGATTCTCTGCAGCTTGAGGTCTTCAAACCACGATTTGAGGACTTCAGTAACTCAGACATAGGTCAGGGGTTTGTTCCAGGAGTGGGTGGGTGAGATTCCGTGGCCTGCATTGTGCAGGAGGTCAGACTAGATGACCATAATGGTCCCTTCTGACCTTAAGTCTATGAGTCTATGAAAATTGAAATCAACAAAATGAAAAAAAATACTTAATTCCATAATTTTGTGAAAATTTAAATGGATAAAAATGAAAATAACCCTTAAAAAGAAACGTCAAGAATATCCAATTATAAAGAAATGATCATTGGATTCTTCCAAGCCTATTTATACAGATACGCAATTGTGCCGGCAGCTTTATATGGTTAGACAGTGAGATAATCGCAGCTCTGTAGTTCTACACCAGGGACGACCCCTTTTTTGGTATGATGCTAAGAGATGATTTAGTTACTCCAGTACCTCAAGCTGTGTGGATGCTCTGATTTTGCTCGAAAGCCATGTTATCTTCACCATTTCAGAGCAGGGTTAAGCTAAACGAAAACTAGCCACTCTTGGAGCTGTCTGTTTCTGTGTGTGTGTCTGTGTGTCTGTGTGTGTGTGTAAGAGAGAGAAAAAGAGCATTTAAGGGATTCAGTTCCTGGCACAATGAAGGGATGTTCCTATTTGGGGGCAGTGTGTGTGTGTTTGTGTATTTTTGTTTGTGCGTGTGCGTGTGTGGTGTCTGTGTGTATTTTTGTTTGTGTGTTTGAGCAATGTCGCCATCTAGAGGGTGCAGCTCACATGGGGAGTCAATTCCTGGCGCAATGAATGGAGGTTCATGAGCGTGTGCCCTAATGTGGGTTTCAAAGCACATCTGTGGGCATAGCTGGCATCTGTATATTTACTGATGCCGGCTCCAGACCAATAGGAAGCCGTGTCAGAGGTGGCCGCCAGCTGGCACCAGCAATATCAGAGCACACATCTAATTATATCTTCACGGCCATGTGATAACCTGGCCTGGAACTGAGCAGCATCTGCTCAGAGATTTAAACCCATTGAACCAAAGCAGGGCAAACTGTGTGTAGACAAGGCTCAACATTTTCACATGCGCCCTACAGGCCTGAGTGTTAAAGGGGTTTAGGCACATAAAGATTCAGATAGGCTCCAAATTGGGTTACTCAAACGTCACTGTGCAGGTTTGGTGCCTAACTCCCATTGACTCTCCATTAGACTTAGGTTCGAAAGTGCCAGCTTTTGCAGATGCCTATGAGCTTTCCAGAATCCCCCTGGGCACCTTCCTGCGCCTATTGGTGCCTGAATCCCTTTGACAATCTGGCCCCAAGCGGGGCTGCAAAGCTGAGCAGAGCAACACCTAAAATACCTTTAAAATCTGGGTTATTGCCTTTAGCGTGAGTTAAACTGGCCAACTGTCCTGCCCCCCCACCACACACATGCACACTAGGCCCTACTCCCCTTCCAGAGCCAGGCATAGAAATCAGGAGATCTGACTTCCAGCCCCACCTGGTCTAACCCATTAGACCTGGTACCCCCCTTCCCCGCCCCCCAGAGTTGGGAACTTCTTATAGATTCTTAATGTGACAGCTTTTTATGTGGCTTCTCACGCCACGTGAGTCACCCTGCCCTCGGGCCTTTTGTTTCAGCGAGTTCTTCCCTAGCGGAGACGCTGCAGGAGCTGGAGGTGCCCACCATAGACACCACAATCTGCAACAATCTCTTCCGGGAAGCATTACAAAAGCCTGCGGGTGACAACCCCATCCAAGAGGACATGATGTGTGCCGGGCACATGGAAGGCTATAAGGGGACGGCCCCGGTGAGATTCTCTGACTGAGATCGGGGCCGCTTTGTTTTGGGTGTGGCACTGACCCTGGCTGATATGGCAAACCCCATAGTTCCTAGCACGTTCTCCCTGTTGACTTGGTGATGTGTGTTGGGGGGACCCACCAAACAGGGGCCCAGATGGAAGGGCTGAGCCCTGAGTTCATTCCCCGGTGTCTAGACAAGAGTATCGAGCCCAGAGAGTACAAAGTCAGCGGGGTCCATTAAATCATCCATTCTGACCTGTATGACCCAGTCTACAATCTCACTGGGTTCCCCCTTTACTGAGCCCCAAATCTTATGTCGGGATAAAGCATCTCCCAGAAAGGCAGCCAGTGGGGATGTGAAGCCATCACGAGATGGAGAATCCAACACTGTCCTTGTGGACGATGGAGACTGGTCTCCTCCCTTCCAACCCTATTTCTTTCCCTGTCTCTAGGGTGACTCCGGGGGACCCCTGGTGTGTGAGGAGGACAGGACCTGGTACCTTGCTGGGATTGTGAGCTGGCTACTGAAAACAACAGTGAACAGTGTTGCTGCTGGTTACCCCGGGGTCTACAACCGCCCGAATGCCTACAACGACTGGATCCAGGAGAATGTGCCTGCTGTGAGTTTCATGGTGGTGAACTTCACTCTGAACAGTGTCGGTCCCTCTACCACCATCACTATGAACAATGACGGTCCCTCTACCACCATCACTACGAACAGTGCCGGTCCCTCTGCCAGCACCCCCGAGGTCCTTCTCCTCACTGTGCTTCTGTGGCTGACTCTGTGACCCCCAGGGCCGGCGCTTCCATTTAGGCGACCTAGGTAGTCGCCTAGGGTGCCAGGATTTGGGAGGGGCGGCGTTTTGCCGGGAGGGAGGCAGGCAGCTCCGGTGGACCTGCCGCAGACATGCCTGTGGAGGGTCCGCCGCAGGGGCGGCTCTAGAAATCAGGCTGCCCCAAGCAGCGCGGTGCGCTGCGCCGCCCTTCCCCGGTCCTGCGGCGGATCCCCTCTTCCCGCGGCTCCGGTTAAGCTCCCGCAGGCATGACTGCGGCAGGTCCGCCAGCCCAGCCTCCCGCCCTCCCCGGCGGCAGGGGACGCCCCCTACATTTTGCCGCCCTAGGCACCAGCTTGTTTTGCTGGTGCCTAGAGCCGCCCCTGGTCCGCCGGTCCCACGGCTTCGGTGGACCTCCCACAGGCACGCCTGCGGCAGGTCCACCGGAGCCGCGGGACCGGCGGCGAAATAGGTAGAGCCGGCGCTGCGCCTAGGGCGCCAAAATCCCTGGTGCTGCTCCTGGTGACCCCCCTTCCTTGACTGGCTCCCCATCCCACACCAGCCCTTCCTCACCCTTGGTGCAGAGAGACCATGTGACCTGTGACACCAGACCCCAGTATTCACACCCTACACACTATTGTAACAATCCTTGTGCAAAATGCACCTTGTGAGGTATGATTTGAAAACTAATAACTCTCTGATCGTTCCTATCCGTGTGTGATGTACGTACGCAAGGGCTGTTAAGGCTTAGGGACATACACTGCAGTGGTCACTAAAATGTGTTCAAACCAGGTGTGGCAGGTGGAGTTGTTAAACAGGTCTCTCCCAAAGAAAGGACTGTGTTTCGCTCCATTTCCTAAGCAGCACACAAACCCATCGAACTAAAAGGGGCGGAAGCAAAAACCTCACACTGAGAAGCGGGGGAGAAGACAGCCTGGTGTCTACACTCAGCGGGAGAGAGAAGCTCGGGCTGGGTTTTACTTTTCCAAAGATTTACTGGGCTATAAAACGGGGTCTGAACCTCCAGTGATAAGCTACCGAATTAACTGGCTGTGTACGATATTCCTGCATTAGAAGCGTGTACCGAGCGAGGCCTTTTCTGAGAGCCAGTGACATGCTGGTGATGAATGTCTTTGTGAAATGTCTGTAGTAACACTCTAGGGGGAATTATGGACACTCATTGGGGTGACCAGATGCCCCGTTTTTAAAGGGACAGTCCCTTATTTAAGCCCTCCTGCAGGTGTCTCGACTTTTTCTTAAAAACGGGCAAATTGTCCTGTATTTTCTGACTTCCCCCCATCAGTACTGGCGGGTCCTGCTGCTGGCCGGATCCCTGCTCACCAGGCGCCCACCTACCAGTGAGTGGGGGGGGGTCCAGTGGCTGACGATGGGGATGGGTTTGCGAGGCTGGTGGTGGGGCGAAGCTGCAGCGTGTGGAGCCGGTCGCTCCCCATGCTGGTCCGTCAGCACAGCCCCTGGCCAGCAGGGCCCTGCCCCCTTCCCGTTTCCGGCTGGCGCAGGCTGCGCGCTGTGAGTTGCGGTGACTGGCGTGGGCGGGGAGGCCCCAGGCGGTGGCCTGTTACGTGTCGCCTCTGCTGCCCACCCATCGCCCCCTCTCGCTGTCCTCTCCCTGCTTTGCCCCTTCGCCACCCCCCCCCAGCCCCGCTGCTCCTCCATAACCCCCCGGCAGGGCCCGTCCCGCTCCCAGCGCTGTGCGGAGAACCAGCCCCTGGTCGGAGCGCTCAGCTCACCAGCAGCCTGGCCGGCAGGCTCCTTCCTTCCTTCCCCCACTGCCTCTGGCTCAGCCGGCCCCCCGGGAAAGATCCACTGGCCAGGAGGAGCCGAGCCCTGCATGTGCCAATGCCCCGCACAGCGCTGGCAGGGGGGAGCCTCTCTGCCGCTCAGCTAAGCTCTGGAGTGGTGGGCGGGGGGAGTGATTTCCAGCCTGTTCCCGTCCCGACCCTGCAGGCTTCACAGCAGCCCCCCAGACAGGGGCTTAGCCCCCTCTTCACCCTCCCCCCTTCCCTGGGTCCTGCCCCCAGGGAGTGTGGGGCTGCTCCGTCCCCTAGGCACCGTCCCCTCTGGCCGGGTTCCCCGAAGGCCCTGCAGTCAGGTTCCCTGGGCCCTGGTGCACAAGGCCTCCCTAGGGCTTAACCCCTTCCTGCCCCCGCGGTCGGTGGAGGCGGCTGGGTTATGGCGGTGGCCAGCAGCAGCCGCTAGGTGTTAGTTGCCTGTCGACACTGTGCAGGCAGGAAGGGACTGGAGCTGGTTCCAGCCACAGGGGATGGGAGTGAGCAGAGGCCATGAGCTCTGTAAAGACACGAGCCAGGTCATCCCTTTCCCCCACCTCCTCCCCTGGGCTGGAAGCAGCTCCTGTCCTTCCCTTCTGGCCACATTCTGGTGTGAACCCTGGCAGAAATCTGGCACGGCGGGGGGGAGGGGGGGACGTGACCCTATGTGCCCCCCACATGTTGCCTCGGGAAGATGCAGCACCAGGTACCAGTAGAGGTGGGTCCGTCCCGGGGGCCCAGCCAGGCATGGAGGGCGGAGAGCACTGGGAAGGGAGGGTCGGGTCAGTCAGCCAACCCCCCTATTGAGAGAAGTGTGTGTGTGTGTCACCCCTCCCCTTGCGTGTGTGTGGGAGTAGGGGGGTGTGTGTCACCCCTCCTCTTACGTGTGTGTGGGAGTAGGGAAGTGTGTGTCACCCCTTCCCTTGCGTGTGTGTGGGAGTAGGGGAGTGTGTGTCACCCCTTCCCTTGCGTGTGTGTGGGAGTAGGGGGGTGTGTGTGTCACCTCTCCCTGTGTAAACCCTAAAGCCTTAAAGACCAGAAGGTAAATAAAAAAGAATCCAACTGCACAGTATTTCATAGAATATCAGGGTTGGAAGGGACCTCAGGAGGTATCTAGTCCAACCCCCTGCTCAAAGCAGGACCAGGCCCCAGACAGATTTTTGCCCCAGACCCCTAAATGGCCCCCTCAAGGATTGAACTCACAACTTAGCAGGCCAATGCTCAAACCACAGTTCTTTGTAAGAGGAGCTCAGTCAACCTGATGTTAATCTGAATGTTTGTGCTGCATAGTTCTGATTTGATTGCTGTTGAATTTGCTTGAAGATGAGTAATTTTCCCAGGGGTCCCATATTCAGCACAGGGAAATACGGTCACCCTGACACTCCTTGATAATATGTTTGAAAGCATGTGGAAGGAGCAGTTCCTGCCCAAGCGGGGAGGCTATTTACCTGTCTCTTAGGTAAATTAAGCCTGGTGGGATGAAAACAATGGAAGCCCCTTTTACACAGAGAGGGACGGGAAGTCCCTGGCAGGAAGAACAGCCAGAGGCCGTCCTGCCTCTTGAAACAAGCGCGTTGACCTTTGGGAGATATAAGCCAGGAGAGACCCCATGTTTGGCCTTCTCACTACACGCTGTGGCAGGGCCCCTCCTCCGTCTGGCCGGGGTCAGCACTACCCCGCTGGCGGGGCTGGGGACGGCAGTAATTCAACCCCACTCTGGACAGGGCTTGTCCGCCCCCTCGGTGGCTATTGATCAACGGTCTCTGGCTAGGCCTGTGCCAGGCCCAAGCAGCATCCTCCGCCCGACAACAGAAACACATTCACAAACACAGAATAGAGGGGGACCCCTTTCCCTGCCCCCTCCCTGGCTGGGGGTGTTGACCCCGGGGTGCCAGCCCTTCCCCTAGACAGGCACTCAGTTTGGTTTTTCCCCTGCCGGGAGGAGATCAGCCACTGACAGCCCCACCAGTCAACTCCTGCACTCCTACAGCACCTCCCACCGGCCAGCAGCCCCACCAATCAGCTCCTCTCCCTCCCTCCCAGCGCTTCCCGCGTGCCGCGGATCAGCTGTCCGGCGGCATGCAGCAGGCGCTGGGGGGAGTGGGGGTGGGATGCACTCAGGGGAAGGGGCCGAGAGGGGTGGGAAGAGGTGGGGTGGGGATGGGGCCTTGGGGGAAGGGATTGAGTGGGTGCGGGGTCTGGGGCAGCGCCGGGGTTGAGCACAGCGGGAGAAATGAGAAAGCCGGCGCCTGTGGGGAAGGGTGTATCTACCCCCAATTAAGTTAATAAGCTGTGACATGCTCTTGTGTCTTTAAAGGAACAAACGAACCTTACGCTTTCTCTGAGCTGTCCAGGAGAGGGCTGGACACTTCAGGGCACAGAATGGGGAGAAATGGAAGACTGGGGGGCTGGTGCTGGGGTCACGCCTGTTGGTTGTAACTAAGGTTGGTGGAAGGCAGAGTGGGGTTGTGGGGCTGTAGAATTTGTTGGGTTTTGGGGGGTTTTTTGAGAAAAAGTTTTTTTTTTCATGGAAAAACGGGTGTTACGGTGTCCTCACGTGAGGATAATTGTTTCTGTTCAAAGTGGCAGTGGGAGATTTCTTAGAAAAAGGTGTTTTACTAATCAAAGTAGAAATGAAAGAGTAAAACCAACTTATTTCGGGAGCAGGTAGCATTGTGCCCGGTGCTGGACAGACTCTGGCCAAGAGTTCAGGGCCCCCTTTGTGAGAGGCGATTCATAGACCCTAACGGAGACCAGGGCCCCTGCGTAGACCCGGATGGAGCACTTACAAGACAGAGGAATCCAAGTAGACAGAGGAAAGGTTTTGGCCGAGCCTGTGAAGTCCGTTACGTTCAGCTGATCGGCGCCGCTCCGTTCGGATGTTTGTCTCCCTGGCTGTAATACGGTAGCTTTTAAACACTGCATCCAATCTGTCATCATTTCTGGGAGGGGCGCTTTGTGCGCTGTTGATATCACAGAGCTGATTCTCTCGGGCAGAATGCAGTGAGTCATATTGGGACGGCGCCAGCAGGCCTGGGTTCATTTAGCAATTCACGGGCACACCCCTACGGCAGTTAAAAGCAAAAATAGCCTAGTTATTTACCATTGTTCACACCAAGGCAAATTAAACAGCAGCAGGTGGCTTTTGGAGGTGACGAGCTGCTACCTTCTCGGTATTGACAATGTCCTGGGGAGAAGTTACATAGAAAATGTGACCCAACTGGCCCAAAATCTTTCAGTAACATTTGGGGGTTTTGCCAGATTCTTTGTGTAAGAAGAAGAGGCTGATGCTATGAGTCAGGTCGATTCTTTGGGGCAATCCTGTTTGTTCACAAAGAACGCACACACAAAGCCCTGCTCCCCTGAACTCAGCAGGGACAAACCACAGCAGGCAGTTCTGTTGCTCAGAAATTCTTCAGGCTACAAATCCAGCCAGTCCGGTGCTGGAAGGAGCTCTGTCTCTTTGGGTATGGCTACACTGGCGATTTGCAGCGCTGGAAAGCCTCCACCAGCGCTGCAATTAGTAAGTGGCCACACCTGCAGGGCACTTCCAGCGCTGCAACTCCCTGGCTGCAGCGCTGGCCGTACACCTCACTCAGCATGGGGAATAAGGATTCCAGCGCTGGTGCTGCAGCGCTGGTCATCAAGTGTGGCCACACACCAGCGCTGTGATTGGCCTCCAGGGAATAAGGTGTATCCCAGAATGCTTTTATAAATTACTCTCTTTGTTTTGTTATGCAGCCTTTCTTTGTTTTGTTGTGAACGAGCTCCGATCGGAGCTCCGTTCTGTACCTGGCTGTAAACAATCAAATGAGAGGCAGGCAGGGAGGGAGAGTGAATGAAACAGAACGGAGCCGTTTGAACTGCTTATCTAAAAAAACAAACACTGATCACAGCAAACAGGAGCTATCTATACCTGGCTGTGAACGATCAAATGAGAGGCAGGCAGGAAGAGTGAATGAAACAGAACGGAGCCGATCGCTCCGTTGAACTGCTTATCTAAAAAAACAAACACTGATCACAGCAAACAGGCAGGCTGTTTGCAATTAGAGTTAAGACTAAGGGCTCATGAACATTTTGTGATTTTTCCAATCCAGGAAGCTAACACTCAGTGTTGGCTCCAAAAATCCGCTCTCTCTATCTTCCCCGCTCCCTGTCACAGTACACCACCCTCCACCCCCCTCTTTTGAAAAGCACGTTGTGGCCACTTGAATGCTGGGATAGCTGCCCATAATGCAGCACTCCCAACAGCGCTGCAAATGCTCCAAATGTGGCCACACACCAGCGCTGGTAGCTGTGAGTGTGGCCACACACCAGCGCTGCTCCTACACAGCTGGATGACCAGCGCTGCAAACTACCAGCGCTGCAAACCGTAAGTGTAGCCATACCCTTTGCCTTCATGCTGTCCATGGCTTCTCCTCTCATACACAGTTTGCCCCTGCCTTTGCAACCAGTCCCTCAGCCTCCACAGCTTCACTCAGGCTTCAGCTTGGGCGGTGGCTTCTACTGTGTCCAGCTCTCTCACAACACAAAGGAGCTTATTTGCTTCTTCCATTTGGCCTGAATAAAAGAAGCTTAGAATACCCATCACTTAAACCAGGTCTGTCACTGTATAGTTTTCCTTTGATTTCATTTCCAGTTCTTTCTTTCTTTCTTTCTTTCTTTCTTTCTTTCTTTCTTTCTCTCTCAATCTCTTTTATATTAACATTTAAAAAAATAAATCTAGATAATTTTCAAAATAAATCTTTCTTCAAAGTGACACGCCCAAATGTGTTTTTTGGACTATATCAAAAAAACAATTCCACTTTTTAGAATTTTTTGTTGTTGAAACTATTTGACAAATTCCATCTGAATTTGTGAATAGTTTTGGTAGACTCCAAACTGCATATTTCAGCAATTAAACTATTCCTCAAAAAGACAGCACGCAGCTCTGCTGACTAGCGCAGTAAATACACAGCTCTAGACAAAATAGGCAGGACGCCGACATGCCTCTCCCTGGCTAGGGTTCATCCCTGATAGGGAGAGTCCTTTAGTTTTAGACAGAGCCCCTGGAGGATCCCATATCCTTCACGCACAGATCATAGGTTTTCTTCCAGATCATGGTGTTTTTCCCGCTCAGAAAGCTTTCTCTGACCTTGGCTAGTCCACAGCTAAACAGCAATCCCCTCCCAGCTATGAAAGCATGCTCCTCTCCTCCCCTCTCCTTCCCATCTCTTCCCTCCTTCTCCCCACAGTTTCCTACTGCTGTGAGTCTTTCCTCCAGGTTATGTGTCCCTGTCCCAACACCTGGTTTCTTTGTTCTCCCACGGTTGATTTTCCTCTACTCCCTCCCTGCAGAGCAGTTGTAGAGATAGACCCTGCCAGCCTCAGCAAACCCATTTTCCAAGTTGTTTCGGCCTGAATGGGTGACCTTTTAGGGTCTAACAAGTGACCATTGTCCATAGTCTTGCTGACCCAGCCTTCCCCATTAAGAAATGTCATATTCCACATGGAGGCTCTCCACAGCACAACACTGTCACAATAATGACTTCACAGCATCAGCTGGAATTTGCAAGACATACGGGACAGATCCCCCAAATCTAGAGTGATGCAAGGAGAAGTGCCGCATGGTCCAAGCAACAGGGCAGATAATGTCACTTAGCCTGAACCCCATGATAACCCTAACTCCATGATACCCTTATCCCTAATCCCCATGATAACCTTTGCCCTAAATGCCACAATAACCGCAACTCAACAATAACCCCAAAGCCAGCATAATGTTCACTCCATGAGAACCATGTCACTCTCCTGGGCTCTCTCTGCTTGGCACACTCAGTTGGCAATGACATGGGGAAGTGAAAATCACCGGCGGCCTCGACACAGTGACCTCGGCCATCGCGTGTTTTCGTTTGGTTTTCCAGGACGCCCATCCTGGGGTGACACCAGGCAGAGCAGAATGAAAGCGGTCACAACCTGTTCAGCACGTTGAATTTAGTAGCACTTATTTCCTTGCTTGGGTTACCAGGAAATCAGTCCCCATTATTCTCTATAGATCCAGGGAGGGGCACACAGGTGTCCATAAAAACCTGCCCCAGAACTTGCATTCCCCAGTCGGGCTTTGGTTGGAGCAATGGAGGCAGCTGCATGCAGCCAAGACAGGCCTGGGGAAGGCTGAACCATGGGGCGTCTCCGCTCCCCACTGGCCCTAGCACTGCTGGCGATGACACTGCTGCAGGGTGAGTGTGGGGATGTAGGGACCAGCCCCTCCCTCCCAGGGGAAGGGGAGCGAGATACAGGTTGTGGGGGAGGGAATTGGCTAGTGACTATCAGGGAGATCGGCCCTTCATAGACCCTTCCCCCCACAGCCTGGATTGGTACATCCAGTACTGAGCTGCCCCACTCAGATCAATGGGGAGTGTTGATTCTTGAACCTACTGGTGGTAAATCAAATAGAAACACGGCTATGAATTTCTGCTGGCACTGAGGATGGCAGGGCTGGTCTGGGGCAATGGGCGGAGCTTGGGAATTATGGGTGGAGCTACTGGAACTTACCTCCACACACCTTCTCAGGTCCCAGCAATGCCTGTACATAAACCTCCACCCCCGACACTCACACATTAATATCTTTCCTTTCTTGTTCTTCACTCCCTAGGTGCTCAGGGGAGCTGGAAACAGGCAGGTAAGACACTGCCCTGGATTAGTGCCATGAGAATGGGGCTGGAAGCCTGGACTCCTGGGTTCTAACCCCAGCTCTGGGAGGGGAGTGGAGTATATTGGGTTAGAGCAGGGGGACTGGGAGCCAGGACTCCTGGGTTCTATCCCAAGCTCTGGGAGGGGAGTGGGGGCTGGTGGTTAGAGCAGGGGAACTCGGAGCCAGGACTCCTGGGTTCTCTCCTCAGCTCTTGGAGAGGAGTGGGGTCTAGTGGGTTAGAGCAGAGAGGGGCTGAAAGTCAGGACTCCTGGTTCTTTGCTCCTCCCATGTCAATGCTGTTCCTCTCCAGGGTGCGGCCAGCCCAGGATCTCAGGCCGAATTGTTGGGGGTGGGGACGCCCCAAGGGGCCGGTGGCCGTGGCAGGTCAGCATCCAGCGCAATGGACAGCACTTCTGCGGCGGGTCCCTCATCTCAGCCCAGTGGGTTGTGTCAGCAGCTCATTGCTTCCAATTGTGAGTAACTGGGGTGGGTAGGGACCGGTGCAACAGACAGACGTCCTGCCTGGATCTATGCCAGGCAAGCCACCCCATGCGGTGTTGCTGTGCGACTGGTCCCTAGCTGCCCCGCCCCAGACCCTGCTGCATTTTTGGCCAAGTTTGCAAGCCATTTGATCAGCCTTTTCTCCCCCATTCCCAGCTCTGCCCTTGTCTCTTCCTATCGTGTGAATCTGGGGGAGTACCAGCTCTCCGATCCCTCCCGGTGCCGGATCTCATCCCCCGTAAGCCAGATCTTTGTCCATCCCAACTACAGCAGCACGTGGAAGTCTGCCGACATTGCCCTCCTGCAGCTGACAGAGCCAGTGCAATACACCAATGAAATTCTCCCCATCTGCTTGCCAGGCGCCTCCCTCTCCTTCCATGACAACCACACGTGCTGGGTCACTGGTTGGGGGAGAATAGACTCTGAGGGTAAGACCATTCCCCAGGAGGAGGTGCTATCACTCTGTGCCTGAAGCCCCGAGCTCCTGGAGCCCTGTGATTCCTGCAGCATCTTGCAATAATCCCCACCCAGCTCTCTGCTGTCCTCTGCCAGCTGGCTACCCTGGATCGGCTATATCCCTCACAGCCATCCGTGAGACAGCTGATCCACAAGAACCTAACACAGAACCTTCTGTGTTAGATACAGATGGTCCCTGGTTCAATCCTCTCAGAGGAAACCCCCTCTAGGGGCAGCGCGGCACAGACTGGGTCCTATGGGGCTGGGTGCGGCTCTGGAAGCTGGGTGGAGGTGGGGAATGGATGCAGGGAGGTGAAGGGAATGGGACATGGGGTGGAGGATGGCGGGAGGGGAGTGGGTGGGGGAGGTAGATGGGGACAGGGAATTGTCAGGCATGGGGGTGGGTTGCAGGAGGCGATGGATCCAGTATCCTGGTTCTCTCCCCCCGCAGTCTCTCTCCCGCCCCCCAAGACGCTGCAGGAGGTTCAGGTCCAGCTGATAGACACTGCAGCCTGCAACGCCCTCTACAACATCAACCTGGCCCCGAACATCGGCAGGGAGCCCGTCAAACCCGACATGATCTGTGCCGGCTACGCCGAAGGGCAGAGGGACTCCTGCCAGGTGAGCGAGGGCTCTGGGCCGACTGGATGCACGTGAGCCCCAGTGCGTCTCCCTGTCGCCATGCAGGGCCTGCAGTGAGCAGAACGGCTGCTGCAGCTGTGCAGTTCCACAATCTGGCTTCCTTCGAGCAGGCAGGAGCAGCTCTGGCTTTTAGATGCCGGTGGACTCACAGTCCCATGTCTAGGCCCCAGCTCTCGGAGTCCTGTGATTAGGGCAGAGCCCCAGCTTTATTTTTATCTAAAGTAATAGCTGAATCTCTGCAGGTGGATAGAAAGGAGTAAGAATGTGGCTAGAGTGTAACCTGCCCCCACCCCAAGTCTGCAGAGAGCCTAAGCCAGTGGCTCCGAGATGGGAAAATACCCCGTGCATCTTTATGGAAGCTGTACGCTTCCAGTCCCACTGCGCCGTGGAGCCCTTCCAGCCCATCCCGAGCGGGGTTCTCTGCGTAGGGCAGGAGCAGAAGGACAGAGCCACCCTTTCTGCTGTGACTGTATTAGGGATCCCACTTCTGCCACCAATGCATCCTTCAGAGAAAGGGGGGAGGGGCACAATGCTCCTTTCACTTCTCAAGTGGGTGTGGCAAAAATATGTGGGTGGGGCCATGGGATGGTCCACGTGCCTAGAGCTCCAAGGTGTTGAGCTGTGGATAGTTGGGGCTGGGGGGGGCCTCACTAATCCAAATTTTTCTGCCCCTCTAGGGTGATTCTGGGGGGCCGCTGGCCTGTGACCACAATGGGACCTGGTTCCTGATGGGGATTGTGAGTTGGGGGTACGGCTGTGGCCAGCCCAATCATCCCGGTGTCTATGTCCGGATGGTGGCCTACGGCGAATGGATATGGGAGCACATTGGCTCCGGAAGCCAAGCCAGCACCATGGGGAACTGCACCTCAGGGACGAATGATGCCAGACCCTGCTTCAGCAGCTTCATGCTTCTCTTCACCACTCTCCTGATATCCCTCTGACTCCTCCTCCCATTGGGATGCCCCCCATCTCGCCCTCCTCTGTTCGCCCCCTAGTGAAACCTTGCACTGTCTGGGGACAGTGTGAGATGCAGATAGGACCTGAGAGTTACCAGCAACACCCATATGCCTGAGTCTGCAGAGAGCCTGAGCCAATTGCTGTGAGAAGGGGGAGCTGCTCCGAGTGTGGCTGACGCTGTTTCAGGTGGGATCTCTCAGGGATCTGCTACGAATAGGGTCCATCTAGCCCAGTTTCCTGTCTTCCAACAGTGGCCAGTGCCAGGTGCTTCAGGGGGAATGAACAGAACAGGGCAGTTATTGATTTATCCGTCCTCCGTCGTCCACTCCCAGCATGTGGCAGTCAGAGGCTTAGGGGCTCCCAGAGCATGGGGCTGCTCCCTGCCCACCCTGGCTAATAGCCATTGTCGGACCCGTTCTCCATGAATTTATCTAATTCTTTTTGAACCCAGTCATACTTTTGTCGTTCGCAACGTTTCCTGGGAACGAGTTCCACAGGGTGGCTGTGGGTTGTGCCAAGAAATACTCCCTTTGGTTTGTGTTCAACCTGCTGCCCATTCACTTTATCAGGTGGCCACTAGCTCTTACCTCATGTGAAGGAGTGAATAACACTCCCCCATTCACTGGCTCCACACCAGTCAGGATGTTCTGGACCTCCAGCATGGCCGTCGCTTTTCCAAGCTGAAAAATCGCCGTCTTTTTTCTCTCTCCCCATGAGGAAGCTGTTCCACGCCAGTCATCATGTGTGTGGCCCTGGTCTGTTCCTTTCCAACCCTGGTAGATCTGTTGTCAGCTGTCCCGATCAGACCTCCACACCGGACCGTGGATTTACACTGCAGCCTTTTATTGAGTGAGGATGCAGCGGGCTGGTCACTGGAAGGGTACAAGCAGCCCTGGGCAGGGCGGCGGCTCTGAAAGCCGGGCTGATTGGGAAGCACGAGAGCAGTGGGCCAGGAGCAGGCAGGCTCCCTCTGGCTGAGGAAGGAGATGGACGTGGCCGCCTGAGCGCTAGAGGGCACTGGAGTGGAGCCGGGCTGGGGAACGGCCAGAGGAGCTGGGGAGCTCCGGGCCAGCAACTCCCCAGGCTGCAGGGCCTGTCCAAGGCCCCTGGAGGTACTGGGCTGCAGGGACATGCAGCAGGTCAAAGCCGCCCTTGCCTATGACGACTGGCTTATACAGACGGCAGTCGGCCCAGTGAAAGGGGCTAGATGGTGACTGGCAGGAGCCCACAGGCTGAGGCAGGGTGGGGACAGAGGGTGGGGGTTCCCTGGGGAGGGGAGACCCAGATCTGTGGGGTATTGCCTGGAGGGGCAGCACCCCAGGTCAAAGGGCACCGGGGTCCTGGGAGGGACACGGGGGGGGGGGGCAGCGGCAAGCAGGACACCGGCCTGCAGAGGGCGCTTTGAGAGCTGGAAACAGAGCTAATTCCCAGGAAGCAGCAGGAGGCGCCGCAGGGGTGAGTCCTGCCCCGTTACGGATGTTTTATTACTCCACCGTGGGTTCAGCTCTGGATGCCACAGTTTCAGATTCCATTATGAAAGTGGATTTTTCTCAGGCATCAGCATCTAGGGGTATTTGCCAGTCCCCCTTCGTTAGATCAAGCGTGCTTATAAACCTAGCTCCTCCCAGTGTTTCCAGCAGATCCTCTATTCTGGGCATGGGGTAAGGATCAGGCTGTGCGATAGCATTTAGCTTCCTATAATCCACACAAAACTTCATGCTTTTGTCTCTTTCCGGCACCATCACAATAGGAGATGCCCAGGGGCTTTTAGACTTGGTAATTACTCCCATTTGCTTTCTACCTCTTCCTGAATCTGTGTCTGTCTTTGTTCCTCTGCCAGGAGCTGGGCGGGGACCTGCAGTTTGAATGGAGTGTATCATCTTACCAGTGAGTCCTGGCTTGTTCGAGAATGTTTGCCTAGGATGCTTTCATAGAGCCAACCTTTCCCTCTTGTGAGTTGAAGTTAAACTCTCCCCCACCTCAACGCTCTCAAGAGGTGTCTCCTCTTTGCTTTCTGTAACCATATCAGCTAAAGGGACAGACATAGTCTCTTCACGGGCACAAGATATACCCACATCTACCTCCCTTTCATGGCATGCCTTCGTCCTGCTAACATGCTGTCTGCCCAACTCCTTTTCCACGGGGTTTTCTCACATCATAGGTAACCTCGTTAACTCCTTCTATTACTTCAAAGGGTCCGTTCCAAATGCCTTGCATTTTATTCTTCCTCACAGGATCTAGCACCAACCCCATGTCCCCTATCTCAAGCGCTCTTTCCTCAGCATGTCTATCATATCAACGCCTTCTGAGCTTCCTGGCTTACCTTCCGGCTTTGCTGAACCAAACCCATCATACCCTGCAACTTTTCCTGAAACTGAGACACACACTCTGTCACTGGTTGTGCTGTCTCCTTGGCATTACCTTCCCAAGAATCACGAACCAGATCTAGAGGTCCCCTGACCTGCCTCCCCTAGAGCAGTTCAAAGGGAGCAAAGCCAATAGATTCTTGGGGTACACGCCTGTATGCATACAACAGTTAAGGCAGCATGAGATCCCACTCGTTCTGGCGCCTGTCCACATACATTTTCAGCCTAGATTTTAAGGTTCCATTAAACCTTTCCACCAGACTATTGGTGTGTGGGTGGTGGGGAGCAGCTTTTAGATGCGTTAGCCCCCACACATTTCCCGTAACTCCTTAAAATCGGCAGACACGGTCAGACAATATTTCCCTGGGAAAGCCCACTCTGCTAAAAATCGCAAACAAGGCTGTTGCCACTGTATCTTCCTCAACATTACACAATGCTACAGCCTCCGGATGTGGCAACATCTACCAACACAAGGATATACTTCTGCCCATAGGTGCCGACACCATGGGTGCTCCGGGGCTGGAGCATCCATAGAAAAAATATGGTGGGTGCTTAGCACCCGCCAGCAACCCCCCTATCAACACCTCCCCCTCCCCCCAGCACCTCCTGCCTGCTGGTGGGCCTCGTCCATCAGCACCTACTGCTCCCTCCCAGTGACTACCACCTGCCATGGATCAGCTGTTTCGTGCATCAGGAGGTTCTGGGGGAGAGGGGGAAGGAGCGAGGGTGCAGCACGCTCTGGGGAGGAGGCAGAACTGGGCTGGGAAGAGGTGGGGTGGAGGAGGGGAGGGGTGGTAAGAGGCAAGGCAAGGGAGGCGTTGGGAGAAGGGGTGGAGTGGGGCGGGGCCTGGACGGAGTTTTGGGGGGAAGCTCCCCCCCGCAGATTGGAAACTCGGTGTCTATGCTTCTGCCCGTTCCTGGAAGGCTGAGGGAGTGGTCCCACAATACCCACAGACTCTCTGGCAAATGCCTCTGCAATAATGGGTAGAGGCAGGTGGGGCACCTGACCAGGTCCCCTTAAACCTTTGCACTTCTGGCACAGATCACAGCGCCTGCAATCATCTCTCACTGACTTAAAAAGATGTGGCCAGTAGAAATTTTGCTTCAACCTGTCGCACATTTTGCCTACACCCAGATGTCCTGCAAATGGTCCATCGTGAGCTAACTTCAGCAAGTCATTTCGATATCCCTCAGGTATCATATGCTGTTTGCACCCCCTCTCCTCCCGGGAACGCTTTCTTCATGAAGGAGATTCTCTCTACAACAACCCATCCTGCATGAAAAACCTGCCTCTTCCTTCCCCGGCTGGGACTTGACCCTGAGCATCGTTCCTGGCCCTTTCTAGGGACACATCATTCTGCTGCACCATATTGAATCCCTTCTGTGTTTCACTCAAGTTTGGAACCACCTCTGACACCTCAGACAAATTCTCAACTGGCCTAGGCTGAGAGACACCCTTGGTCTGTTCGTAGCCTCCTTTACTGTCACCAGGCAGAGTATCTGCCTCAAAATCGCACGCCCTTTGTGATCTGGTTATGACATTAACTTGGTCAGGCACAGCTATTATGTCGTTCCCAAGCAAAACATCCATCAAATGAAATCCCGGACACCAAGCAACACGGTATCTTTAAATCCTTCCCATTCGAGGTTGACGTTAGCCACCGGCAGTTTTACAGAGTACTCAGAGAGAGTTACCACAGTTATACTCTTCACTGGCAGCCCATCTTCTGGCCTCACACGATGTCCTTTGACCAAAGTAATGTCAGAGCCCGTATCTCGCCATCCCGTCCCTTCAACTCCATTGACTTTTGCTCCCTTTATACATTTCTCATTTCCCTTCCATGCCTCAGTCCTAATGTAGTTTGTAAATTCAAATCCTTCGCCCACATCATCAGAGATCATTGGGGTAGTATTAACGACTGCAGCGACCGCATTTGGACGTAAGATGGCAGTGTTGGGTCTGCCTGTGTGGGCAGAATAACTGGATTAGTGTTTACTGGGATATTTGAGGGTGCCTGTTTTGGGGTGTTCCTTAGATTTTTTCTATCTGGCTTCATATGGCCAGGCATACCACAGAGCTGGCATATAACTTCCCTTTAAGGTAGGAGTTTCATTCTGGGATCCCCTGAGTCCTCTTATTGAAGTTGGGGTTAGGTTTATTTTTAAATCCTTCCCTCCTTTTAAAGAGGGGTGAATAGTGATCACTCTTCCATGGGACTTATACTCTTCGCAAACCCTATTTTGTGTATAAGCATCTGCAATTTCTGTGGCCCACAAGACGGAATCGGGTTCTCTATCCCAGACAGCTGCTCTAAGATTTTCAGGAAGAATGTCCAAAAAATCATTCCAAAGTGATTAAATCTAGCAATTTTCGGAACTCTCATGACCCTTTGCTCCCACAACCCACTTTTTAACAAAACCCGTTAATTTATGAGCACATTCCACAAAAGTACAACCATTAGACATTCTAAAACGTCTAAAGTTTAGCCTGTACGATTCAGGAGTGACCTTGAATTGCTTTCACACAAGATCTTTAAATAGCTCATAATCGAACACTTCCTGCTCTCTTGGTTCATTGAATACCTCTCTGCCTTACCCAGTCAACCTGGTTAGCAGGACAGACCTTCCTCCTTCCGTAGGCCTTGGATGAGCGGCTGTTTCTCTTTCGGCAACAATTTCTTCAGTTCCAGCGAGCATTTCTTTCTTTTGTGTTTGGAGTTTGCCCAGCTTTTCTTCACGTTCTAATTGTCGCTCATTTGCTGCTGGTTTCCTTCTAATTGCTTCTGCAGGGGGTGCATCTGGGATAGGCCACCCTGCTTTCTGATTGTAGTAAGAGGAGGCCCTAAGATATAAACCTTGGTATCAGAGGCCTGGTATGAGGCCTGAGGCCTAAACTAAAGTAATGGTCAAGACTTTGCTAACATAAAGCAAAGTTAAGCTGCTCACAGAAGCTGGCAAGGAAAGGGCTGATGCTGCAAGAAGATACGTACCTAAAAGGTACTGGACACTAGATATCAGAACATTCACATACTTGCTCATTCCACACAGATAACAAAGAACAGGCTGACTCATCCCAATGACAGGGGCTAAAGGGTAAAATGATGGCTAGAGTTGTTTTGATTGAACCAACATGTACAAGGTGAGAGGCGGCACCTAAATATGTAGAGGGGTTGTACCTTGCTACGTAGAAGGGTTGCACCTCAATACGTCAGGAGCGATGTGTAACTTGTTTGTATCTGTGTATAAGAATGCATCCCTGGGGCGGTGTCTTTGTCCGGCCGAGGGGGCAGTGGAAAATCCCGCCACTATCTGAGCCGGGTCCATTGCCAAGAGGCACTTTCTCGTCGGATGCCCTGAGTTAGGCTAAGAAACCTACAGGGAACTGCCATTGTGTCTGAGGTCGCAATAAACCTAGCCTGTTATGTCCTAGGGGCAGCCAGTGTAGGAAGCAATCACTTCAGGCCAGAGAGCAGACAGCTAACCAAAACCTCCATTTTATTTACAGAAACAGAGAGCTCACTCAGCCGGTTGAAACCGGCTGAGCTATCCCTTAATAGTCTAACTCAGTTGCCATAGTAACAAAACCCATGACAACCAAATACACAACATAGCCGACGTGGCTTTGCATCTTACTAGACTCTGTGGTTATTGGGGGTTCTCGTTGGGTCTGCTGTGTCAGCTATTTGCGCAGAGCTGGGGCAGCACACAGAGGGAACACACACACGCAGCCGAGTAATATCAACATTGGAGAAAGCAAAGCACCACACCAGTAGCACTCTGACAACACTCTGACAACACTGATCACTGGCCAGGAATGGATTTTTAAGTTCTTGCTCTGGGGCCTAGTTCCTAAAAGTCAGTCCTCTCCGTGAAGGCATTTTCTGTCAAGATCTTCATATGATCTTGGCTCACTCGTTGTAATTGATCTTTAACCCTTAAACTCTCAATATCAAAATTAATTCTTCACAAGCACGGGGTTCTGATCCCAAACTGAATTGCCCAGTGGCAGTGTGTATCCTAGCCAGACTGTGTACAGGGGGGCACACTGAGATTCCTTAATCGGGGCACACGGCAAAGAATGGGGCAAACAATCTCTGAAACGGGTGGTTATTTCTAATACTTAGAGTACGTCTTCACTAGCGCAACAGCACTTTCACATGGCTTGTGTAGTCGCAGCATAGCGCTGGGAGAACTCCACCTCCACGAGGGGAATAACGACCGCCACAGGGAAATAGCTAGCTCCCAGCGCTGGGAGAGCGGCTCCCAGCACTGGTGCACTGTCTACACGGGCACGTTACAGCGCTGACACTTGCAGTGCTCAGGGGGGTGTTTTTTCACACCCCAAGTGAGAAAGTTGCAGTGCTGTAAAGTGCCCGTGTAGATAAGCCCTTAGATTCACCAAGCCAGCCACAAAACAACTTCTGCAATACCTTCCTGGTTACCCAGAAGCCAGAAATAAGAACAGTTCCCTTAAAACAATCCAGCCTTGGGCTCCCACTCCGACAGTCAAGTCAAATATGAGGAGGATTACTGAAAATCTTGTTAATCAGATAAAAGGATTGGCCACATTATCCACTACGCCACTGAATATTTCAGATCTTACCCAAATACCAGCTTACAGCCAATTCTTATTAACTAAACTAACATTTATTAAAAGAGAAAAGCGAGTGTATTGGTTACAAGATCAATATACATCTAGGTATGAATAAAATTCTTAGCTCAGTTTCTTAGCAGCGACGGTGAGCTTCAGAGTTCCAAAGAATTCTTTCAGAATTAGTTCCACAGGTTACAGGTCAATGTTCAATATCAGGGTGCTCCAGACTGGAGCTGGAGACCTCAGTCTCGATTCAGATGTGGTGTCTCAGATACCAAGTTTCTAATTGCACCAAATGATATTTGTTTACATTTAATTTGGCATTTGACTTTTTCTCCTTCATGTTTTTTAATACTGTGTGGACAAGACCAATTCAAGATCTGGTTATCCCTAATTAATTCTGGCACTTTTCTCAGTTCCAAGAATTGTAAAGTATTATCAATAGTGTCTATTACATATTCACCATATTCTGAACAAATAATTTCCTTTCCGATGTTGTGATTTTTCCCCCCTGATCATTATTATATTTTACCAATTGAATAATCTTAATCTGAGTTCAATTGAATATTTTGGTTATTTCATGTGTATTATACACCATAAATCATTCTTCAGTTGCTAAACCATAAATTCCCAGTGACATGGGGTTAATTACTTTGTTAGCTTCTTGCTGAACCATGTAATTAATATGTCTTCCCCCCCCCCCCAATATCCACCTGTGACACTGGCAGACCAGGTGCCAGCTTATGTGGAAGGCCCAGGATAATTCACTTGTGTATTAGTAAAAACATAGGAGACAACTTTTTTATCACTATAATTTACTTTTATAAGCAAGTTCTCTGTGTTTTTAAGCCTGGGATGTTTCTGCATGCTCACTTTTTATTGAAACATATGCGTAAGTACTAAATGAAGGAATGTGTCTTCATATAGGTTTGTCTTTTAAAGTGTTTATTGTGATACAACATGGCCAGAGGACAGCAGGAGAGGGTTAGAAGGGAGCCTTATTCCCTGTAAAGGGAAGAAAGTTTGCTATAGATTAACTAGAGCACCTGAAGCCAATTAGAGCACCTGCAGTCAGTCACCTGATAAAAACCCCTGCTTCAGTCAGACAGGGAAGGAGTTGGAGCAGAGAGGATTGGTGTTGGAGCAGAGAACAGTTTGAAGGGAAGCAGAGGACAGTTTGGAGAAGTGCTGCGGTGGGCTAAGAAGTCCAAGACCCTAGGTAAGGGGCACCTGGCTTGTGCAGAGGGAGGGCAGGAAGCCCCCCACAAGCTGAAGGGCAGGAGAGGGAAGTAGCCCAGGGGAAGGAATCGTCAGTTCAAGTGGTTCACCACTATCCTCAGGGCCCCTGGGCTGGGACCCGGAGTAGAGGGCGGGCCCAGGTCCCTCCCTCTCCACTCCCCTCCTCCAGGACACTAGTGGGGCAGTTAATATTCCAATTCAGGGGCAAGAAATGTCACCGTGAACCCCCTCCCCCAAAGCAGAGACAGCGCGAGACCCATCATAATAGTGCCGGCAATTTGCCACATTATAAAGCAGAGCTTTATTCCTTTACAAGACTTAACGTAACTTTTACTTGCATTTGATAAAAAGTTTGGGAAAGAAGCAGCCTTCCTATCTTTGATGTACTAACTCATGGACCCTGTTTTTGCTAACAGGGGCTTTGCTGCAGCTTCAAATTGTTCTTACTGAAAAAATGACCAATGTTAGTCTAAAACATAGGGGAAAATGTTTAAAACTTGGTTGTTACTAAGGGCTTATGGTTTTAACTTTTATTAAAGCCCCCATATAAAAGGGCTACATGGCAGGAAAAATGATTGGGGTCTGTTTTTTTAGATAAGAATAAGGCAGTTAAAGCAGTGGGGGGAGTAGAGAGGGGAGGGAAGGGAGATGGTTCTTGTTTAAAAACCTTGGGACTATAGAATTGATTCAGGGAAATGAATTCTATGACACTGCTGTAGAACAACATCTGATTGGGCCATTACAAAGGCAGCGATAACAAGCCTGAAGGGCTCTGACCCTGGGAAGTTGCCTCTTTCAGCAGACTCACTTGGAAGGGTAAGATCTCCCTCTCTCTGATTCACACACATGCTGTCTATCTTTGCCCTTTGCAAGGGGGCTTTCTTTTCCCTTTTCTAGTCCTGTTCTCTCTCTTAACCTCTCTTTAGATGTTTCTCTTTTATTTAACTCTTTTAAAATGTTCTTTTTCTTAACCTACCCTTATATTTAATACACCTTTTACATTTATCTCATTTTTTAAATTCTTTAATAACATACCAAACTAGGCCTTTAAAATCATCTTTCCTTACTCAACCTCACCAACAACCTTTCTTTCCTTTTTTCCTCTAAACCTTAACAAAGCTTTCTTTTTTAATCTTTAAGCTCTCTCACTCTCTCTCTTCTTTCAACCTTTGTCTCTAAACAAACAATCAAATGTGTGAAAGCACAAGGACACAACATACCCCCTATCCAAACATATTTTTTTTCCAAAATGGCCAATGGTGCCAAACTTCGATGCCAACAGAAATGGGGATGGAGGGTGGGACATAAGCCCTAAATGGGGCGTGGAAACCTGTCAAAAATACACAGTGATGAATGCTATCGAGGTGTATACTACTGAAGTATGCCATGTGTTCTCATTATTCATTCTGGATCAAGTGGGTTAAAGGTATTGGCGTCATCTGTTGGACTTACAAGCTGCAAGGACTTTCATCTCTCATGGGAGGGATCCATACTTACGGTTGCCTCCCAGCCTGCACCGAGTTTTGTAGTTCACTGGGTTTCTTCTAATAAACGACACAATTTAGGACAAGCCTGCAGCACTTCGTGACTTTTTCCCCTTTAGTGAATTTCCTGTGGCTGAAATTCTCTTCCCTCAGTGGCTAATCTCCGTCTTTTCCATCTCCTGTTCTAACCATTTAACATCCCTCTCCTCATCTGACCTCTCACCAAGACTGCCTGTTTGTATTTCTTCTTCCCTTTCTTCATTGCTGACAAGCTCTTCAAATCCACCCTGTGCTCCCCCTGAATCTTTTGCATCTGACAGTTCCTCTTTTTCTGGCTCTTCAGAGCGTTCATTAGTCCCTTTCTGTTCTTCATCTCGTCTGCATTTAGCCCTTGACCAGGTAGGTGAGGTGAGGGTCTAAGTCCTAATGCTAGCGTATCCTTCCCAGGTCGCACCATAGCTACTGGAATATAGGAGTTGGGTCACCTGGTACTACATTAAAAACATATACAGGTGGAATTTGCATCTCTGTACACATCTGTCTCACTCTCTATCTCTGGGACACCTTGGACTTCCTGACCAGCCTCACTCAGATGCTATATATACTACCTGCTGATGCACGTCCTCCAGGATATCACAGGTTTGTTCTAGCGCTTCAGTTCCCTGAACTAATTCTGTTATTTTCACTTCTTGCCCAAACAAACATCCCTGCCCCATTGCTGCTCGAGCTCTCCACATTGTAATCTGGTCAGCATCTCTTTGTAATTGCTGTTTATGGCAAACCAGTTCTCTCTGATATATAAAGATTTTACTTCCAGTCTCTGAATAAGTTGCTCTCTCAATGTCTCACTCATCCCTTTCTCCTGCGATAAGGCTTGTCTTGCCTGATCCAAATGCTCTATTTTCCTCTTCAATTTTCTCCCCAAAGTATTACCTACAATATATACACAGCCCATTGCTATATCTTTCACCTCCTGTATTTTTCTCTTTAATTTTTCTTTCTTAAAAATGGAATACCTTGAGTTCCATGGAGATGGGTGGTGAGTGAGGGTTTGATTATTCAGCAAGTTTGCTAGCCCTCCATTATAGATTTCAATGTAGTCCAGCAGAGAGGCCTGAATTGGCCTGAATTGGCAACTGACCTTGTTCAAATGTTACCTGGGGTTCCCCTTGAACCCAAAGCTCTTGGGAACCCTTGTCACCTGAGGTTGCACTGAACCCCAAGCTCATGGTAACTTTACTCTGTGCACGTCAGTATCAGGACAGACCAAGGGAAACATAGCACCTCCATCTGCTATATGAGGGGCACAAAAAAATCAAAACCACGTGCTTTCACTTAAGCCAGTACTTTATTAGTCTCCAGTATTCCCACGAGAACACCTTTACTTGAAGTTACTGCTTTGTTTAGTGTCAAGCACACACAAACACAACAGGTTAGAGAGCAACCCAAACTGAAAAATACCCCTCAGGACTCTGGAGCAGTCTTTGGGTGATTTCAGCCACAAATTTCCAGTGACCGGTTCTGTCTGTGGCCGGGGATCTTCTTGATGTGTCCATGAAGTATTCTGCTTGACCCAGACTCCCAATTCCTCTTTCATACCCTGTGGCAGAGCTCTGACCTTGCCCCCGTGGGTCCTGTGCTTCTAGGCGGTTTATACGCGCCACAGTGGCTCACTGTGACCCTCCACGTAGCCCTTCTCTCTCCAGGGCCAGGGTTACAGTCTACTGAGCCCTTTTCATCATAGGCCTGCAAGGAGGTTGGTGAGAGACCCTAATGGCAGCAGCTGTTGGCAGCCAACCTTTCACTGCCAGAGTTGCTACATTTCCCTGAGCCACTTCTCCACCACTCTCCTGCTTCTCCCTTCTTCACCCTTACCTTAGGGCTCCCTTAATGATAGTTTGAGGGTGTCTTCAGTAACCAGCCCTTCAGCCGCACTGCCTCTCCTCTGACTCCCTGGCTCTCCCCTGCCTGACTGGAGTGAGCCCTTTGTATAGTATCAGCAGGGCCTTAGAGTCAGGTGGTCACATTAGCTTAATGGCCTCACCTGACTCTTTGCAGGTTAATTGGAGTCAGGTGTTCTCATTAGCCTGGAGCAGCCCCTGCTCTGGTCAGTCAGGGAACAGAAAACTGTTAATCCAGTGGCCAGTATATCTGCCTTCTGCTATTCTGCTGTACCCAACTGGGCTGGGTCTATCACAACCCCCAAATTTACAAAAACATGCCAATCAAAAGTATGACATAGCTGATCAAATGGAGCAAAAACAAAGGTTACGAGATATGCCAAAAACAAGATGTGGTTTCTGCTTGTTTGCCTGTTTGATTCTTGATCTATTCTGACTAATATGGGCGAACAAAGGGATCTTTACTCATGTGTTTAAACAAAGGACAAAGACACTATGTATGTTGCTTCTGCCTAGCCAGAGGGGTTTGTTAGTATAATGGGAACAGATAAGAGCAGTTGAAGTGTTACCGGGCGTGGCGGGAGTATAATATATTAGTGCACACTTGAAAACTGCCTCAACTCCTATCTTAAGGCAAGGTCAGTCAACCAGTCAAGAGGGGCAAGGGGGGTTGGGGGAAGATATAAAACACTAAAAGGCCAGAGAAATGCCTGTCCCTGACCCCACACTTTCACAGGCCTTGGGTGGCAGGCCATCCTCGCCCACAGACAACCTGCCAACCTGAAGCATATTCTCCCCAGTAACTGCACCCTGCACCATAATAACTCTAGCTCAGGAACCAATCCATGCAACAAACCTCGATGCCAACTCTGCCCACATATCTACACCAGCGACACCATCACAGGACCTAACCAGATCAGCCACAACATCACCGGTTCATTCACCTGCACGTCCACCAATGTAATATATGCCATCATATGCCAGCAATGCCCCTCTGCTATGTACATCGGCCAAACTGGACAGTCTCTAAGGAAAAGGATAAATGGACACAAATCAGATATTAGGAATGGCAATATACAAAAACCTATAGGAGAACACTTCAACCTCCCTGGCCACACAATAGCAGATCTTAAGGTGGCCATCCTGCAGCAAAAAAACTTCAGGACCAGACTTCAAAGAGAAACTGCTGAGCTCCAGTTCATCTGCAAATTTGACACCATCAGCTCAGGATTAAACAAAGACTGTGAATGGCTTGCCAACTACAGAACCAGTTTCTCCTCTCTTGGTTTTCACTCAACTGCTAGAACAGGGCCTCATCCTCCCTGATTGAACTAACCTCGTTATCTCTAGCTTGCTTCTTGCTTGCATATATAAACCTGCCCCTGGAAATTTCCACCACTTGCATCTGAAGAAGTGGGTATTCACCCACGAAAGCTCATGCTGCAAAACGTCTGTTAGTCTATAAGGTGCCACAGGATTCTTTGCTGCTTTTACAGATCCAGACTAACACGGCTACCCCTCTGATACTTGTCCCTGACCGTAGCCCAGCCTCACTCCTTACCCCTCCCATGGGGTACAGAAGAGATGGGACAAAGACCCCAGACTCACGACTCCCTAAAATGGAACATGACCATAAATTGCGAGGGGTGGGACTGAGGGTTTGCATTCCAGGTATGATCATGCCTGCTAAGGAAGGGGGACAACGGGACACTGGGACACAAGACTCTGCAGCGTCAGAGTTATGGATACGCTTGCTGGAAACTAACCCAAAAAAATATCACATTGCCTGCACCTCAGACTTCTGGTCTTCTGCTTTCCGTCTGCGTGACAAGAACCTGGGAAGGGGATGAAGGGAAAACTCTCTAACAATACTCACATGCTCAAAGATGTTCTAGGATCCGACGGACCTCTCGCCAATTGATCAGCAGCAGAGGGATAGTTCCTGCTGGGGGTTTTCCAGTGGGTATTCCCACTTTTATCCAACCAGGGAACCGTTTATATATTGTAATTCTAACTACGCCTACCACCTTATGCACATGCATGAAGGTGGCAGCCCTCTTTCCCTTATCTGTACTTCCACACCCCAGGAACGTTGGGGTACCCCATTTTTATAGGTTGTTCAGAGTTCCTCTTATTCGTATTTGCCTTTATGCACAACATGTACTCTGTGGTCTGGACAGACGTTCAAAGATGTTATGATCAGGTGTCTTGTGGTCTCAGACAATACATTTGCGGTTTATTGTAATCCATTTTCCGTAACCTCAGCTATTGACAAATCTTATTCAGTGACCTTGTGACCTTGTAACCAGAGCAACCAGGCAGCCTGTGGTGAGAACCATCTACGTTTGTAAGGGCACTGAAAGTGTTAAGAGCAGCTTAGAATGCATTTTGCTTTATTTAATTTGACCAAATCCGACTTGTTATGTTTTGACTTACAATCACTTAAAATAGATCTTTATAGTTAATACATCTGTTTGTTTATCCTATCTGAAGCAATGCGTTTGGTCTGAAGTGCATCAGAGAGTCCCCTTGGGATAGCAAGCCTGGTACATATCAATTTCTTTGTTAAATTGATGAACTCCTAGAAGCTTGCAGCATCCAGCGGGCATAACTGGACACTGCAAGACGGAGGTTCCTAGGGTTGTGTCTGGGACCGGAGATATTGGCTAGTGTCATTTGGTTGCACAATCCAAGGAGCAGCTGACACACCAGAGGCTGTGCGTGACCAGCCCAGGAGTGGGGGCTCTCACAGCAGAGCAGGGTCAGGCTGGCTCCCAGAGTCAAGGATTGGGGTGACCTAGCAGATCACCAGTCTAGAAAACACCAGAGGGGAACGTCACAGGCTGCACCCAGGAATTGCAAGGGAATCCAGATTTTTTTGCCTCCCAGAATTAGCCTTGTGATTTCAGTGGGATTCAGGATTCTCTTTTTCAATTTCTCGTCCCCCTGTATACCACCCTAGCCCGAGCCCTGATAATAACCATATACCCATGATAACCTTAACCTAATCTCCATGGCAGTCTCAACCCCATAATAATGCCAGACCTGTCTGCTCTTTCTTCACGCCCTAAGTGCTTGTGATACAGACACACCCAAACTCTGCTGGCAGGAGTGTTATATCTATATTTGACCACATACACCAAAAGGGACTCTTTGGGTCTCTGAAGTTGAGCTGATTGTGGCTTGTTGTGGGAATGGTTTTAGAGCTATTCGCATAGGATGTTTTGTTCCAAATCTGATGGGGCATCTGATAGCTGGATACCCATGGAGACCGCCTCTGTTTACTGTGTGGATGAGATGCAAGCTGGACATTTACAAAAACAAATGAACCGCCGGAGGGGTCTCAGAAGAGGGGCTCCCTGGGCTAAGAGGCGATACCTTGTGACTGGATAGGAGCAGAAGATTGGTGCACGTGGTTATCCATTACAGGGGAGGGAGGGGTGACATCTCAGAAATGGTAGATCCCAGCTTTATGGGCTGGACAAGGGATGGAAGAACTAACAATTGAGTGAGTAACACCCTATCAGACAAGCCAGCACCTACGTGGGCAGGCGGCAGACTGTGTTTTATGTTTTTCATCTACCTGTAACCTCATGTTTCCACCTCCTTTGCCTGTATTTTGAATCTCTCCCTCAGCATCGACTAAATCAGTCTCAGCTTGGTGTTACAATAAACACCTCTGAGTGCTGGGTGCAAAGGAGAGGGTTGAACTGAGGGGAACGCAGGGAGCCAGGAAGTGCAGTTTCTACGGAGGCAGCGGACGGCTACACATTGTGAGTGCGCAGAAGACGGGGGACTGGGCACTGGAGTGTAACAGAGTCGGGGGGTGTAAATGGCTGCCTGCAGAGGGATAGAGCAGGGCGCGCGGAGCGCCAGGAATGCCAGCAGCTGGTGGCTGGGAGAGTTTCCCCTGGTGGGCACAAACCGGGCTTCCCTCCCCCCACCCCCCCACCCGGGGCCAGGGGTAGTGGTGCAACCCAGACACCACGGGTCACCGGGAAAAGTATCAAAATGCTCGTGGGAGTTTTACAGTTCCACAGTTAAATAGTTATATGGTTGTACAGACACAGTACTATATATAGGTAGTTATTCAGGTATGTACATTGGATAGATATACAATTATGCAGCCACAGATATATGGTTATACGGTTATATAGTTATACAGGAACAATTAAAGTTATACCGTTGTACAGCCACCGTTATATGGTATACAGATCCCATTGTACACTTATACATTGTGTGATTCTCCAGTTATATGGTTATACAGGTACAATTGTACAATTATACCTTTATAGAGCTATAGTCATACAGTTATATGGTTATACAGGTACAGTCGTATGGTTATATGGTTATACAGGTACAGTTGTACAGTTATATGGTTATACAGCTGTACAGATATAAAGACAGTATTATACACAGACTTAGAAGGATTCAATTGTTATTGCTGAAAATCAGTAAACGTTGATTTCACCATAAAAACACAAAACAACAAAAAATATTTCCACTGGTAATAACTGAAATTTACAGATAGACAAAGTCAGAAAAATGCTGCTTGAAAAGTTTTGAGAGTTTGATATAACGATATTTACTTTGTACTTTTTGACATGAGATACTGACAATTTCGTATGCATGGTTACACAGCTTTGACTCTCAGCCTCCACTAAATCATTATTGTCTGACCTGCAAATGTGAAAATTTCCTGCAAATGTGAACATTTAAGCCAATAAACATTTAAAAAAGTGCTTAACAACCACCATTTTGCACAACTGTGGAAATCTAAATTGATACAAATTGGAAACATATTCTTAAAGCTCAACATCTATACGAGTCATCAAGCCTAGCTATACAGATACGCAGCTGTATAGGAACTGTTAGACAGTGATATAGCTGCAGCTCTATGATTCTATACCGACAGTTATGCACTCCTCCTAAGTGTGGTATTAAGGACTGGTCTACACTACCGCGCTAAATCAATCTGTTACGCAAATCCAGTTACTTGAATAATGTAACTGAAGTCAACATAGTTAGATCCACTTACCGCTGTGGCTATGCATCGCTGTGTCGACGGGAGAGCCTCTCCATCGACTTCCCTTATGCTTCGCGGGGAGGCGGAGTACACAAATCGACGGGCGAGTGCTCCCCCATCGATTTAGCATTGACTGCAGCAGTGCCGATCTACCGGTCAGTACAGACATGCCCTTTGACACGATCTAGTGACTCCCGTATCTCTGGCCGTGCCAATGTTCCTATTTTGCTTTAAACCTGTGTCATCCCATTTTACCGTAGCACATTTCTGAGCAGGTTTAAGCTAACCGAGAAACAGCCACTCTCAGGGCTGCACTGCACAAAGACGCCGTGCCCGTTTGGCATCAATCTGTTGTGTGTGTGTGTGTTTGAGCGATGTCACCATCTAGTGGCTGCATCTCACATGGGGGATTCAATTCCTGGCACGATGAATGGATGTTCATATTTGTGAGGGGGGGCTTGTATGTGAGCCCGAATATGGGTTTCAAACCACCCCTGTTGGTGTAGTTGGCACCAGTATATTTACCGATACCAGTTCTAGCCCAATAGGAAGCAGCGTCAGAGGCGGCCGCCAGCTGACACCCAGCATTATCAAATCACACACCTGGTTATATCCTTACTGCCATGTGTGTAGCGCTGGCCTGGAACTGAACAGCATCTGCTCAGAGATTAAAACCCTCTGAACCAAATCAGGGCAAACTGTGTGTAGACAAGGCTTAAAATTTTAAAACACTCATGCCAGGCGAGTCACCCAGCCCTCGGGCCTTTCATTTCAGTGAATTTTTCCCTAGCGGCGACCCTGCAGGAGGTGGAGGTGCCCACCGTAGACACCACGATCTGCAACGATCGCTTCCGAGTAGGATTACAAAAGCCTGTGGGTGACAATCCCATCAAAGAAGACATGATGTGGGCCGGGTCCATGGAGGGCTATAAAGGCTTTGCTTCGGTGAGATTCTCTGACTGAGATCAGGGCCCCATGATTCCTGCCCCATTCTCCCTGTTGACTTGGTCTTCTGTAGGGTGTGGGGGGCGGGACCCACCAAACAGTGGGTCTGGATGAAGGGGCGGAGCCTTGACTTCGCTCCCCAGTGTTTAGACAAGACAGACACATCTTGGAATTGTGGATGCATCATAGAGTATAAAGTCAGCAGGGTTCGTCCATTCAGTCTGACCCTCTGTATAACCCAGCCCATAAGTGCACCCGGTTACCCCACCACTGAGCCCAGGGACTTGTGTCTGGGCAAAGCATCTCCCAGAAAGGCAGCCAGTGGGGATGTGAAGCCATCGAGAGATGGAGAATCCACCACGGCCCTTGTGGACAATGGAGACTGGTCCCTCCTCAAAGCTCATTTCTTTCCCTGTCTCTAGGGTGACTCCAGGGGACCCCTGGTGTGTGAGGAGGACGATGGGACCTGGTACCTTGCTGGGCTTGTGAGCTGGTCACTGGTGAGAGAAGTGAGCGGGGTACTCACTATTTTTCCCGGTTACCCTGGGGTCTACAACCGCCCGAATGCCCACAACGACTGGATCCAGGAGAATGTGCCTGGTGTGAGTTTCACGGTGGTGAACTTCACTCTGAACAGTGCCAGTCCCTCTACCACCATCACTCCAAGCAGTGTCCATCCATCTGCCATCATCACTTGGAAAGGTGCTGGGGGTCCCTCTGCCGCAATCCCCAGGGTCCTTCTCCTCATTATGCTTTTGCAGCTGACTCTCTGACCCCTCGACTCGAGTGGTACCCCATCCCACACCAGCCCTTCCTCACCCTTCACGCACATAGACCATGTCGTTGTGGGATCAGTTCCAGGTTACATTTAATATTATAACTGCTAAGTTTGTTTGGCTCCTGTACGGTTATTACCTGGCAATAAATAACTTTCATGGTTAAGGTGGTTGCTTCTCTCTCTCTCTCTCTGCCCCCCCCCCCCCCGCCTCCCCGTGGGTGTTTTTTTGGTTTCCTCATTTGCTCTGCAGCAACGCTCCTCGTACCTAAGCTAAAGATCCCTGCAGCGCCCAAAAGTCCTGTGGGGTTTGCTCATCCACTGGGTCACTGCCAGAACAATTGTGATGTGAAAGTGGGGATAGGGACGTGCTGAGCCTGGGACATATGAGGATGGCAGGTGAAAAGTGTTGCTCGATCCAGCCTGCTCAGGCGGGCTCTGTTCTGGTGCGGTGCCCATGGCATATGAGGGTGACAGCTCGGTGGTGCTGTTCGACCCAGCCTGCTGAGTCCAGGGACATATAAGGGGTCAGCTTGGGAGTGCTCACTAACCTGGTCCTCTCAGACACGCTCTGTTAATATGTGTGCGTGTGTGTGTGTGTGTGTGTGTGTGTGTGTGTTCTCATTCGGGGGCTGGAAGAACCCAGCCCAGGGGAACCCAGGTCCTGCAGGGTAGCTCCATTGGGAGGGGACTTGCAGACGGGAGAAGCAGAGCCCCGTATGAACACACAAGTGACACAAGCAGCACATTGATAGAATTCCAGAACCCCCCACCCTCAGAAGAGTAACACTAATAAATGAGCGTACCCCAAAGTAACGGGCACATCTGGTAACATAGGAGAAGAAATGTTCTCCTAACCGATGAAGATGAGCTAATCACAGAACTAAAAGTTAATGGTTGCTTAGGTACAAGTGACGATGTACAACAGAAGAAAGTCCAGAGAAGTGACAGATATATAAGTATCAGAGGGGTAGCCGTGTTAGTCTGGATCTGAAAAAGCAGCAAAGAATCCTGTGGCACCTTATAAACTAACAGACGTTTTGGAGCATGAGCTTTCGTGGGTGAATACCCACTTCGTCAGATGACTTGCATCCGACGAAGTGGGCATTCACCCACGAAAGCTCATGCTCCAAAACGTCTGTTAGTCTATAAGGTGCCACAGGATTCTTTGCTGCTTTTACAGATATATATGTAGTGCTTTAATAGGGTCAATGTCACACAGCTAAAAACAATTCTGAGACATAGCAACTGAGAGGAAGGATATAATCAGAGAAATGTGAATGATAATTGAGAAGTGTTTAAGAACACCTTACTTGAACCCCCAAAAGCCACAATCCCACAATTGAGGAAGAAGATTGTGCTGGTTAACAAACCGACCTGGTTTAAAGGGGAAGTGAAGGCAGCTGTAAAACATTAAAAAAAAATCTAGCAAGTGGAAAAAAGGGGAAGTTGATAGCAATGAATATAAATCAGAAGTTAGGAATTGTGGAAAATTGATAAGGGAAGCGTAGGGGCATAAGAAGAAATCTATGCCCACCAGAGTTAAGGACAATAAGGAGTTTTTAAAATGTATTAGGAACAAAAAGAATCCTGACAATGGTGTTGGTCCATTGCTAGATCAAAATGGTAGAATTATCAATCATAATGCAGAATAGTCTGAACTATTCCATAAATATTCCCGTTCTGTATTTGGGGGGAAAACAGATGGTATAGGGTACGCCTAGACTACCCGCTGGATCGGCGGGTAGTGTTCGCTGTATCGGATGCAATAAATTGATCTGCTAATCGACGCCCATACGCCACCTCGGCAGGAGTAAGCGGCGTCGACGGGGGAGCCGCGGCAGTCGACTCGCCGCCGTGAGGACGTCCAGGTAAGTCGAACTAAGATACTTCGACAAGTTGCGCATCTTAGTTCGAACCCCCCCGTTAGTGTAGCCCAGGCCTCTGTCTCATGCTATGGGAATAATAACACTCTTTCCAGTCCTCTAGTGTCTCTGAGGAATGTTAAACAGAAACTACAGAAGTCAGACACTTTAAAATCAGCAGGTCCAGATAACTTGCATCCAAGAGTTTTAAAAGAGCTGGCGGAGGACCTTGCTGGACCGTTAATGCTGCTTTTCAATTAGTCTTGGAGCACTGGGGCAGTTCCAGAAGACCGGAAGACAGCTAACGTGGTGCTAATTTTAAACAGGGTAAGTGGGATGATGCAGGTAAGTATAGGCCTGTCAGCCTGACCTCAACCCTGGGTAAAATCACGGAGTGGCTGAGATGGTACTTGATTAATAAAGAACTAAAGGAGAGTAATAGAATTAATGCAAATCAACGTGGGCTTATGGAAAACAGATTCTGTCAAACCAACGGATGTTTTCTTTTGTACGCAGCGTTGTTGTAGCCATGTTGGTCATAGGGTATTAGAGAGACAAGGTGGGAGAGTTAATGTGAGAGAGACAAGCTTTCAAGCATACACAGGTCTGGGAACAGGGTGACCAGACAGCAAATGTGAAAAATCGGGACTGGGGGTGGGGGGTAATAGGAGCCTATATAAGAAAAAGACCCAAAAATCAGGACTGTCCCGATTTTCACGCTATCTGGGAAACTACCTCAGAGTGTCACTGCTAAATACAAGGTGGAACAGTTTGTTTAACACAATTAGTTACCAGATATTTCAAGGCACCATTCGAGGTGGAGAGGCCTGTTAACACTGGTTCAGTCACTGGAAGGTAGGGAGGGGGTATGGAGTGAGGGGGGGTTGTTAGTGGGTGACAGGTCGTTGTAATAAGCCATAAATCCGGTGTCTTAAATTCACAACTTCGCTAGACACTAAAAATCACGGACTGAACAGAGACACTGAATTTATGGCTTATTACAACAATCTGTCATCCACCAGCCCCCTCAGCTGATTACTCCTCCTTTCCTCCCCGTGCCTGGAGAGGTGTTCACGAACCTCTTTCCCTCGACCGGCCCCTTGCAATACATGTTAACCACATATACTAAAGGGTTCAGGCTTGTATTTAGCAGTGACACTTTGATAAGGTTTCCCAGACCCGAAGAAGAGCTCTGCGTCAGCTGGAAAGCTTGTCTCTACCCAGCAGAAGCTGGTGCAATAAAAGATATTCCCTCCCCCACCTTGTCTCTCTAGCTTTTTTGATGAGGTTCCAAGTTTCATTGATAAAGGCAATACAGGTAACGTAATATCTGTAAACTCCTGCCATGCGTATCAATTGGCGCCTCATGATATTATGGTTAAAACACTAGACCAGGGGTCGGCAGCCTTTCAGAAGTGCTGGGCCGAGTCTTCATTTATTCACTCTGATTTAAGGGTTCGCGTGCCAGTCATACATTGTAACGTTTTTAGAAGCCTATAATAGATAACTAAACTATTGTTGTATGTAAAGTAAATAAAGTTTTCAAAATGTTTAAGAAGCTTCATTTAAAATTAAATTAAAATGCAGAGCCCCCCGGACCCGTGGCCAGGACCCGGGCAGCGTGAGGGTTCAGAGAAGAGCCGTGAGAATGACTGAAGGATTAGAAAACCTGCCTTAGAGTGATAGGCTCAAGGAGCGCAATCTATGGAGCTTAAGAAAGAGACCGTTTGGGGGTGACTTGATCCCAGTCTGGAAATACCGCGGGGAACAAATATTTAATACTGGGCTCTTCTGTCTAGCAGAGGAAGGTCTAACAGAATCCAATGGCTGGAAGCTGAAGCTAGAGAAATTCGGACTGGAAATAAGGTGTAATTTTTTCACAGCCAGAGTAAATAACCAGTGGGACAATTAACCAAAGGTTGGGGTGGATTTTCCATCACTGACCATTTTTGCATCACGACCAGCAGTTGTTCTGAAAGCTCTGCTCAAGGGGTTAGTTGGGGGCAGGTCTCTGGCCTGTGTTATGCCAGGGGTCAGACTGGATTATTAGAGTGGTGCCTTCTCAGGTTAGACTCTATGAACCCCACCGATAACCGTACCCCCATTACAATCTTACCTTTGCCGGGAATCTGTCACTGGTCAGGTGTTCTTGGCAAAATCAATTGCTAAGGATACTCGGAAGTGAAAATCTCCCCATGTTAACCTTGGCCATTGTACTTTTATGTTTGGGACAATTCCAGGCAGAGCAGCATGAGTAAGGTCACACTCTGTTCGTGTGCTGAATTCAGCAGCATTTGTTTCCTCGAGTGGCTCGTTGTGGGACTGGTCACATCTGTTCTGTAGCCCTGGGGAGGGCAGAGGCAGGAGCTGGTGTCTATAAAAACCTGCCCAGGGAGTTCAGTCCCCAGCTGGTATTTGGTTGGAGCGATGGAAGCAGCTGGGTTTGGCCAAGATGGGACCAGGCGAGGCTGGATCATGGGGCATCTCTGCTCCCTGCTGGTCACTGCTCTGCTGGCGACAAGCCTGGTGCAGGGTGAGTGTGGGGTGGAGTGGAGATGGGCGCCTGGACCCTGCATCCCCGGGGGCGAGGAGAGAGAGATGGGCTTGCAGAGAAGAGAATTGGGCTAGTGAATAACAGGGGGATCCAACCCCTTCACCCTTCATAGATGCCCCTGCCTACGTAGCCCCTAGTTCTGCTTTCACTCCTCAGCCACCCCATTCAGAGCAATAGGGATTGTTAACTCTGGAACCTACAGATGGCAAGCTGAATAGTGACTCTGCTAAGAATTTTAACTGTTGCTAAGGATAGCACAGCTGTTTCAGGAGAGTGGGTGTAGCCTGAGATTTATGGGGTGAAGCTACCGGCACTCATCCCCCCAGACACATCATGTCAGACCCCAGCAATAGCACCACCAACATCCTAATATCTTCCCCTTCTCTTTCTTCACTCCCAGGGCAGTCAGAACCAAGCAGGTAAGACACACAGCAAAACACCAGCCTCCCCTCCCCTGG